>NW_019396096.1:171714-256956 GCF_000591075.1 Eurytemora carolleeae | reverse complement strand
GGGGGGGCAAGAATTTTTAGGACAAAAAAATTCATAATTAGGAACAAAAAATCGCGCTGCAGACGAAATTTTTTTTTGACTTAAAAGACTCAAAAAGAGTCAAAATTAATGACTAAAGACTAAAAAACTAGATTTTTAATTTTTCACACATTATAGTTTATTAAGACAGATATTTTTCCTATTTTGCACTAGGGTTTCTTTCCCTTAAGCATGCTATTGAGAAGCTATTCTGAAAATAGGAACAAAAAATTCCTGGGGCCCCCCAAATAAAATACAAAATAAATACAAATAATTGCTTGATCCAGTAAAAAAAAAATTAAACAATTTCAGGCAGGAGATTTAATCCTAGACGAGGAGGTGGGACTTTTAGGCCCGCCCTCAGGAGAACCTAGACCAGATAATA
Source organism: Eurytemora carolleeae (assembly GCF_000591075.1). NCBI lineage: Eukaryota > Metazoa > Arthropoda > Copepoda > Calanoida > Temoridae > Eurytemora > Eurytemora carolleeae. The sequence continues at coordinate 256,553 of NW_019396096.1, read as the reverse complement.
TCTGTCTAGGATGCTACTTCCCCGCCCCTTCATACACTTGCTCAACCTGCCACGCCCCCATCTGTGGACCCTCATGTGAGAAAAAATCCGACCATACTCAGGTTCAAATTTTAGATTAAAGGGATTGTAAGGATAATTTCAAATTTTAGATTAAAGGTATTGTACGGATAATTTCAAATTTTAGATTAAAGGTATTGTACTGATAATTTCAAATTTTAGATTAAAGGGATTGTAAGGATAATTTCAAATTTTAGATTAAAGGGATTGTAAGGATAATTTCAAATATTAGATTAAAGGAATTTTAAGGATAATTTCAAATTATAGATTAAAGGGATTGTAAGGATAATTTCAAATTTTAGATTAAAGGAATTGTAAGGATAATTTCAAATTATAGATTAAAGGGATTGTAAGGATAATTTCAAATTTTAGATCAAAGGAAATGTAAGGAAAATTTCAAATTTTAGATTAAAGGGATTGTAACGATAATTTCAAATTTTAGATTAAAGGAAATGTAAGGAAAATTTCAAATTTTAGATTAAAGGAAATGTAAGGAAAATTTCAAATTTTAGATTAAAGGGATTGTTACGTAAGGATAATTTCAAATTTTAGATTAAAGGGATTGTAAGGATAATTTCAAATTTTAGATTAAAGGGATTGTAAGGATAATTTCAAATTTTAGATAAAGGGATTGTAAGGATAATTTCAAATTTTAGATTAATGGGATTGTAAGGATAATTTCAAATTTTTGATTTAAGGGATTGTAAGGATAATTTCAAATTACCTTTCATTCAAAGATGGCATTGTCCTATTCACAACGATATCCTTAAAACCTTTATCTGATTGATGATTTGGAAGATATTGTCGTTTTTCTAGGTTTTAAATGGTCAATTTGTATTATGCGTATATGTATTTTCCAGCTTTTTTGTAGAAAAACTATTAAAAATATCTAGTTTTCAAAATTATAAACATAGATATCTAGATCATATTTCAGACAAACTTTAAAGAGTATTGATGTTAAAGTCCCTTTATCATCAAATATACAGCTCACAATAATAACGCTATGCAATAACAATTTTATAGGAATTGAGTCTTTTTCTCTAACTCTAATTTTCCAATCCCGATATCCTTGCAATCTGGCGGCGTAAACTTTATAAATTATTTAATCTAATAAACAGAATTCATTCTTTGAAATATCTAAGGTCTTCGATATTTGGTTGCAAAGATATAGGGAATTAGTAAATCTGATACTTTTTTTGCAACTTTTGCAAGTCGAAATTTTTTTTTCTTTTATTCGATTTAAAAAAAAAAATCTCATAAATGTTATCATAAATAAAAATGAAACGTTTTTGTCAAATCTTGAATTTTTTTTTGTTGTCGTTGACACTCCCTGTCTGGGTTAAATGCAAGTGTGCTTTAAACTATGCATTAAATGCAGAATGTATTACAGATGTTTCAAACCAAATTGCTTATTTATTTATAGTAAAGCAAAATCTTTATTACCAGTCTTCTTCTTTAACTTTCCTCAAGATTTTAACTCTGCAGTTTAACATCAGTTTAACTTCAGTTTAACTCCAGTTTAACTCCAGTTTAACTCCAGTTTAACTCCAGTTTAACTCCAGTTTAACTTCAGTTTAACTCCAGTTTAACTCCAGTTTAACACCAGTTTAAGTCCAGTTTAACTCCAGTTTAACTCCAAACAAATAGAAATAGAAATGTAAAATAAAAATGATAATTTAATGAAATGAAATTTATTAAGGATTTAAAAAAATTATGTCTTGTAAATTGATGTAACTTTTGGAACCGTTCTTATCGCATTTTGTTTTAAAATATTAAAATTAATTTTCCTCAAATAGCACAGATAGGACAAAAATCGATTTTAGTTGATAATCTTTTAGTTCAGGACACACTGCATGTACAAAGGAGGAAGAAACTTTTGTATATTTAACCTGAACTTTCAGTACTAACACGGTTTCATTCCCTCTGGGCTGAACTATAACACAATCAAACGTTTTGCCTTTAGTACAGATTAAAATACTAATTTAAATAATATAAACTACATAATAATATTGATATATAAAAAATAAAAATAAAATATTCAATATACAATTGTCCAGGAGTGCAAAATGGTGGAGAAGTTTAAGCTCTGCGAACAGCTGGATAGAGATCAACTTTATGGAATAATAACTCCTATTAGGTTAAAAAAAGTATTTTTGACCTCAGATTGAAAAAAAATATTTATCTTCTAGAATAAATTGAAATTTGAAGACCACATAGATTTAATTTAGAACATATATTCACATTGCAAAGGAGCTGAGATTTTGCCACAAGCTTTGATTATCTAAATCCTATATCATTGCAATCCGTTGTCGTAAACTTCAGATATTTTAAACTGGGATCTATGTTAGATCAGATTATCTTGTATTCAAAATTTCAAAGGTCCCAGGAAACATTTCAAGAAGATGTCGGGTAAATAATTCTGGATTTGGAGGTTTCACATCGGCATATCGGAGTCTAAATATTTGTCTCCACCTTCAGGTTGCAAATGTATAGGGATAAGAAAATTTGAGTTTCTGGCAATGACCTTATTAAAGAATATTTTTTTATTTTTTTGTTAAATAACTTAAGTTTTTTTCCCCAAAGAGTGTTTGTTTCATCCATTATTAATTTTTTTTAAACCAATGTGGATTCCCTCCATTTTACTTCACAGTGGTTAAAAATAGGAACAAAACGGAAACCAATTATTTACAGATTTCTATCTCTACAGCAAAGCAACAAACACCTTTATAAAAAGGTAAAAAATAGAAAATACGTTTTTTTGGGTAAAATTTACAATTAAAAAACTCTAAAATAGTTTAACTTCCATGTTTAGAAAATTAACGAATAAGGAATTTTTTTTCTCGTTTTTTTACCTTTACGATTTTTTTTATCAAATATAGTACTGACAAGAAAAAGGCTGGCTTATGAAACTTTCTATGAACTTACGCAGACGTCTCAAACAAATGCATATTAGATTAGAAAAATCTCTTTTGTGGGACCTTACATGGCCCCCAGGAAAGAAAGATGCACCAGAAACGAAGTACAGTTTGCAGTTTGCATTTTAAGGAATGCAAACTCCGGAGTTTTCTGTATGGTGTCAATACATTTGTGTAGATTTTAATTTAAAAAATACATTTATGTAGATTTTGATTTAAAAATACATTTGTGTAGATTTTAATTTAAAAATACATTTGTGTAGATTTTGATTTAAAAATATACATTTGTGTAGATTTTGATTTAAAAAATACATTTGTGTAGATATTATTTTTAAAAATATACAGAACCAAAAAAAAGGCAAAAGAAATCATAAAAAAAATACTTCTGAACTGGTTTTAACTGTTTTAAGCCATTCCTGAAACCGGGTTTCTGATTCTAGGTTTTATTACCAAACCTTTCGGGTTCTGTACACTTTTTGTTGGTTAAACAAAAAACATGGATTCCTGCCTCTAAGGATGGTTTGTGGACGGTTAGCATTGAATTTTTCTTCTCTAGAGAGGGTTTATAAAAATTTTAAATCCCCAGATGAAAACCGGAAAATCTGCCAAATCTTAAAATGTTTATTGTTTGAGAAGGTACAAATAGAAAATGTTGGCAGAGAAAAGAGGTAAAGAGAGCTGGATTATCTTATTTTTTTGTATTTTTCTTAGTATTTTAAGTTACAATATTTTTAGACTATAAATTGATACAAGTTCTAATTGCAGATAACAACTTTTTAAAATCTTTTCCGTGTACCCTTTTTCACCTTGTTTAACTGTGCTGCATTATCTGCAAAGCACATGGGGATGGGGGGGGGGGTTTCTTCAGAATAGTTAGTGGAGTAAGATAAACCTTATACAAACCAAAGTTTTTCGCGAAAGTTCGCTTCAAAATGTTTCGCGAAAAAATAATGCAAAAATTTAGGGAAACAAAAATTGCGAAAATTTTGCAAATAAATACGGAATTTAAAAAAAGACAAAATTTTGAGAATACTATAGATGCACATTCCGCGAGAAAAATGTTCGCGAAAATATTCTTGCAAAATGCGAAATTTTCGCGAAATTTCACTTTGTTTTCGCATTTTTTGGTTCATTCATATTCGCGAAAAAAAATTATAGCTGACGAGGTTGTGTCCACTGGTATGGCATTGCTAGTTTACTAGCTTGTGTCCGTGTTGACAACTAGCTGAAGAGTTGTACCTGGATTGAAACGGGTCAGTTTTAGAAGTGTCATTTACTACATGCAGACTCCCACGCAAAAATGTATGAAAATGTTTCCAATTGAATTGATTTCTATTTTAAGTGGAACCAACCACATTTGAGTCGTGCCTCAAATTTATGCAGTGGCTCAAAATCTTTAAAGTCAGCCTTAGATTGTCAAAATGCTATGTATGTATAATGTAAAATGTATGTCTTACAAATAGCCGCGGCCAAACCGTAATACAAACTGGTAACTAGGATAAAAAAAACCAAGTTGGATTGGAAGGGGGGAGAATGGTGAGATTCTTTAGAATACCTGGATGTATGATACATGATATCTTTATAAACATAAAGAAGAGCAGTAGGAAATGTGTCCTTAACAACCATATTTCGGGCCATGATATCTACAGTTAAGAAGAGCGTGTTTAACTTATAACATGTGATGTGCTGAAAGTTAAAAGTTATCGCTGCAAACTGTTGACAGTGATTCAAAGGCTGCAAGGTCTCCCGCTAAAATTATTGAGAATTTTTCAAACTGAAGATGGACAAATTCTAACACAACGCACATTTTTTTTCCAATTCGGTCAAGGAGTTAAATTGAAATTAAAATTGCCATGCGATAATAACTTTAAATGTGAAAAAATTAAAAAATGTCTCTTATAAAGACAAAAAACTGTATTCCAAATATGCTGGTTTGGGTACCTAAAGATGGGCCGGAAGCCGCTGAATACTGTCCATTTATTTTTATTTCGATATCTTGAATATTGGCTGATGTTTAGTGTCTGGAACTATCTACCAACCTAGAGACTAGACGGCTTCAACCAGAGTTCATGAAGTACACTGAGAAAGCCAGGTTGTATCATCTATATAAAGTTGTAATCTGTTTGTTTGTATACTTGGATGTTCCATCAAAAATTAGGAACCCATAGTCCGATTTGCCAAATTTTGATTTCAGAACTCGGGAGAACCACGGGAATGATCTTGACTTGGTTTTGAGATTTTAAGTTGAGTGGGTTCACTTTTACAGGGAAAAGTAGCTAAAATCGACCAAGTGCGGGTAAACGGTGGGAGTAACTATGACTACCCTGGACAACGCTGGGTTCTCTGTTTGATCGAATGTCCGATCATAACTCATGAATTCCTTGACCGATTTTGACCGATTTGCCTCACATGTTTATTGAGGAATTCGGTAGAACAATGAAAATGTTTTTGATTCATCAACATCAAATTTTAATTTGAATTGGATTTGCATAACTCATTAAAAATTAGTTTTCTCATATCGATATATATATATATATGCTAGTTTAAATTATTATTCATATACAGGGTGTCCCAATAAACATGGGAATTCAGTGACGAATTCGATATCGTCTTTTTAAATAATTCCTTGATTTAGTAAAGTAATACCTTCTGAGAAAGCTGTAATCTGTAAGAGTTTCGTCTGCTATGTTCACATTTTGTTTGTTTATGTTTTGACTGCATACTTAGTAAAACAAGAAAATTGCAGTATACAAAAAGAGTAAACTTGTCCGTCTTCATTGTTCATCTTGTGGAGACATTATAGACACATCTTTACAGTCTTTTACCCTTTTCATGAAATAAACTCTAGCAGACATAGTAATAGTATGGTTTTTGAATTTAGGTATTACAATGCTAATTCATAACGAAGACGATACCGAATTCGTCACTGAATTCCCATGCTTTTTGTGACACCTTGTATTAGATACATTTTAAATATACGGACAATATTAAACTATAACTTTAACGCACTTATTGATATAGATCTTAGTACAATACATTTTACAAAAAATATAAGTTTGTTTAAAAGGTTTATGTATTAAGAAGGAATAATTACTGCGGAACTCCGGGTAGAGTTTCATGTTTGTAACCCAATTCCCGCTTTCTCAAAGGGACTGTCGGCGTAATTTCAAGTATCCCTACATGCAAATATGCCAATGTCCGATTCACAACGGCCCCCTTTATCTGATCAATAATGAAGATGATATTGTCGGTTTTCTAGATTAAACGTGTTTCTTTCTAATGTTTTCCTGCAGTAGAAATGCGCAAATCACTTTTAAAGAAAACCCATAGTTGAAAATAATCAGTTTTCAAACACTGTTATCTTATTCCTAGTTGACCATACAAAGCCTCTTCGGGCATTGTCATTTTATCATGAAGGCCGAAGGATCACTTGAAATTAAGTTTACAGTCCCTTAAAGGCCTAACAACACCGTTTGCATATAACTAAGACTTTAAGAAAGCTTCATCTTAGGCTTCAGAAGAGAGTAAACTGGCCCCCCCCCCCAAAAAAAAATATATATTTTAATTTTGAAGTAACCCAGTGGAAAAAGCACCCTGGACTAACCAGAACTACATAGATTTTATCAATTTGAATTATATCAATTTGAATTTAAATTTAATTGAATTTCAAAGTGGTCTTTTCATACTTTTTTTATTTAAAATTCTAAAAAGCTTTTTGGAAGAATGAAATAACTGTGAAATCTTCGGACATTGTTAATAAATGAATAATAACATTTTTATTAAGGCTTTATGCCGGGCTCCTGCATGGTTGGACAACAGAGGAGGAAATGTTAAAAATTCTTACAATTTTGGATACAAACACATTTCAGGTTAATTCGGGAACCTTTCCTTTAAACATTTTTATTTTTATTTTCAAAATTTAAGAGAAAATTTGTGTTTTTTTATTGATTTTAATTGACCTAAACAAGTTATGAAAGCTTTTCAAAAAATCTTTTGATTTTAATTGCCCTAAAAAAAGTTATGAAAGCTGGTCAAAAATCTTTTAATTTTAATTGGGCGAAATACTTTTCTTTTAATTTAAAGTCCTTAATTTCAACAAATGATTTTTTCTTAAAGCTTTATTTAATTAGTTTAGTAATTTTATAATTTTTTTTCTTTCTATAGGTTCTAGCTCAGGGGAGTGCTGAAACCCTCTCAGGATTATATCCAAGAATATCCAAACTTAATCATAGCTGTATCCCTAACTCAAGGTGTGTAACTCAAACATAGCTGTATTCATGACTTAAGGTGTATAACTCAAATATAACTGTATCCTTAACTCAAAATGTTTAACTCTGAAGCAATAAAAATACGTCAAAAACTGATGAAACTTTTAAATTTTTTAATCAAAATGGCGCTTAATCTTGAAAAGGAATTAATCAATCTTTTCATAAATCTTTGAAAAGATAATTAAAAATATCAAAGAAATTTTTTTTTCCCTTGTTAATGGTTTATCGATATATATGTTATATCAGAAATATTATTATGTTCAGACTCAGACTAAATATGAGATTGCCAACAATGTAGATAATGGTTGAGATAGATTACTCAGACGAGGGATTGCCGAGGGGCTGGCTGGAGAGGGAGAGAAGGGCTGGAGAGGGAGGGAAAAGGAGGGGGAATGATGGGAAGGGAAGGGAAGGAAAGGGAAGGAAAGGAAAGGGAAATGAAGGGACAGGAAGGGACAGGAAGGGACAGGTAGGGACAGGTAGGGATTGGGGAGGGAGCAGTTTGGATATTCTTTTATGACGCAATCCATGTTATTTTTAAGAAAAGATATTTTTTTATCTAATATGCATAATTGTAATTGAACTATGGCACCAAGAGCTATTCTTTGTATTTTTGGTTGACATTTTCTCCTTCCATCAAGTTTATTTGAAAAGTGTGGTGATATATTTTTCAATTTTAGGACAGTGTTTCGTGGGGATTATTCTCTTCAGGAAATCTTTTATTTTATAATTATTAAAGAATTTACTAAAGAATTGTTCATGCGGCCATTGGGGATTGGAAGATAATACAAACTGAGTTTTAAACAACAGGTTTTCCGAAACTAGAATTTTTCATATTCTTAAGTTTCATATTAACAATTCTTTTTGTTTTTCTCTCAATCATTTTCAAAAATTTATTATATTTACTTGAATAGAAATTGAGGTTTTGAACAGATAATCGCTTGTGTGAATATACAGAAAGGGTCCCCGATCTACATATCCTATACTCCTCCTTTTTATACAACACATTCTAGGTAAATTCACTTTTTACACAACATATTCTAGGTAAATTCACTTTTTATACAACATATTGTAAATTCACTTTTTATACAACATATTATAGGTAAATTCACTTTTATACAACATATTCTAGGTAAATTCACTTTTTATACAACATATTCTAGGTAAATCACTTTTTATACAAAATATTCTAGGTAAATTCACTTTTTATACAACAGATTCTAGGACAATTCACTTTTCACACAACACATTCTAGGTAAATTCACTTTTTATACAACATATTATAGATAAATTCACTCTTTATTCAACATATTCTAGGTAAATTCACTTTTTATACTACACATTCTAGGTAAATTCACTTTTTATACAACATATTCTAGATAAATTCACTCTTTATACAACATATTCTAGGTAAATTCACTCTTTATACAAAACATTCTAGGTAAATTCACTTTTTATACAACACATTCTAGGTAAATTCACTTTTTATACAACATATTCTAGATAAATTCACTTTTTATACTACACATTCTAGATAATTTATACAACAGATTCTAGGTAAATTCAGTCTTTATACAACAGATTTAGGTAAATTCACTCTTTTTACAACACATTCAAGGTAAATTCACTCTTTATACAACATATTTTTGGTAAATTCACTTTTTATACAACATATTCTAGGTAAATTCACTCTTTATACAACAGATTATAGGTAAATTCACTCTTTATACAATATATTCTGGGTAAATTCACTCTTTATACAACACTTTCTAGGTAAATTCACTCTTTTTACAACATATTCTAGGTAAATTCACTTTGCTTACAATATTTTCTTGGTAAATTAACTTTTTATACAACATATTCTTGGTAAATTAACTTTTTATACAATATATTCTGGGTAAATTCACTTTTTATGTAAAATATTTTAGGTAAATTCATTCTGTAAACAATACATTCTGGGTAAATTCACTTTGTATACAATATTTTCTGGGTAAACTCACTTTTCATACAATATATTCTAGGTAAATTTAATTTTAAACTATATATTCTGGGTAAATTCACCTTTTATACAACATATTCTAGGTAAATTTACTTTTTATACAACATATTCTGGGTAAATTCAATTTGTATACAAAGTATTCTGGATAAATTTACTTTTTAAACAACATATTCTAGGTAAATTCATTTTGTAAACAATATAGTCTGAGTAAATTCACATTTTATACAACATATTCTCGGTAAATTCACTCTTTATACACCATATTCTAGGTAAATTCACTCTTTATACAACATATTCTAGGTAAATTCACTCTTTTTACAACATATTCCAGGTAAATTCACTCTTTATACAACAGATTCTAGGCTAAATCACTCTTCATACAACACATTCTAGGTAAATTCACTCTTTTTACAACATATTCTAGGTAAATTCACTCTTTATACAACAGATTCTAGGTAAATTCACTTTGTATACAATACTTTCTGGGTAAATTCACTTTTTACACAATATATTCTAGGTAAATTTAATTTTAAACTATATATTCTGGGTAAATTCACTTTGTATACAATATATTCTTGATAAATTTATTTTTTATACAACATATTCTGGATAAATCTACTTTTTATGCAACATATTCTAGGTAAATTCACTTTTTATACATCACATTCTTGGTAAATTTACTTTGTATACAATATATTCTGGATAATTTCACTTTTTATACATCAGATTCTAGGTAAGTTTACTTGTATACAATATATTCTGGATAATTTCACTTTTTACACAAAAGATTCTAAGTAAATTCACTTTTTACAATTTTATTTATCTTAAACTAACATTAGCAATATTTTCAAAATTATGTTTTTCAACTACTGAAGTTGTATTTGATATCTTTATTCCGTTTATTTACATAATTACATTTTCGGAATAAGTCAGGACAGTTTGAGAAAATGTTTTTAATATTTCCTAAAAAATCCGTTTGTGATTATTTTGTTATTTGACGAGTAAGTATCCAGAAATGTCTCAAATTTCCCCCCCAGTTTTTTGCTGAGATATCAAAACAAATAAAATACATATTATTGGCTGTTTCCAAGAAACCGACCCTTTAATGAACCACGCCCCCCCCCCTCCCCGACTAATACAAAAAAAATGATTTTTTTTATCATAATTCAGGCATAGTCTGCATTCCCTGTAAAACAAAATGTCATTTGTGCATTCGTGTCGTAAGGGGATTAATTTTGAGCTCATAATACCACAAATTGATGCCAAGGCTCAATATACAGTGATAACCAGAAAACTCTGGAATAGAAAGTCGACTTTCAGGCTCATATTATGACTTTAGATAATCAAATGAACATAAGTCACAGCAGTTGTGCATTGTAAACAGACCTATTTCACTAAATACGAGATTTAACAACTTGTAAGTAAAGCTATTTGTTTTGTAACAACATGAAATGTATCATCAGTATTGCTTTAATGTCGTCTTAATATTCTACAGTTTTTTGGATGCCACTGTCTTTGATTTTTGAATGAAATGCTAATGTACTTTACCTTAGAGGGGGNCCCCCCCCCCCCCCCCTAGTTATATTATTGAATTGCAAGGAATTAAATATGTTACAGCTTCAATGGGTCTCGATAAGCATCATAATTTTTTAATGCAGAGACTAACATCTCGTTTTCTTTTATTATTTCCCAACAAATCTGATGAACATTTGAATTTTCTTTTAGGAGGAAAATCCTTGAACGAGGAAAACAGTTCCTCTGTGATTGTGTACGTTGCCAGGAGTGTACACATGTATATTGTACCAAACAATGGTTTAATTTTTTGTACCATTATTAAATAGTAGACATATTCTTCTTTCTCCCCAGCTCTTCCTTTTCCCGCTTTCGACTTTCCCTGCTTCTTTCTTCTTCGTGCCTCAACTTTCTTTCACTTTTTTTTGTCCTGAGTGTCTCTTCCTTTTTTCCTTCCATTGCCCTCCTCCCTGCCTCTTTCAATCCTCACTGCCTCCTCCCTTCTCTTTATCTTTTCTCTTCTCCTTGCCTCTTCCCTTCTCCCTGTCTCTTCCCTTCTCCCTGTCCCTTTCCTTCTCCATGCTTCATTCTTTCTCCCTGCCTTTTCCCTTCTCTTTGTCTCTTCTTCCCTTCCTCCTGCTGCTATCCCAGCTCCCTGCTCCCTGTCCCTTTCCTTCTCCCTGCCTCTTCCCTTATCCCTGCAGGTCTTCCCTTCCCCCTGTCTCTTCCCTTATCCCAATAATTCCCATGCCTAATCCCTTCTCCTTGCCTCTTCCCCTCTCCATGCCTCCTCTCTTTTCCCTTCCTCTTTCTCCCTCTTTAGTCTCTTTCCCCCTCTCTGACTTTATTTTCCCCTCATCTCCTTACCTTGGTTCTACACTAAAGTAACCCTGAATACCTTCATTAAAGAGCAGAGGGTTAACTTTAGACTTGAGTTAGAGAAAATTCTAATTCACAAAAAAGACCGGGGGGGGGGGGTGGCTTTTACAATGTACATATGTAAACCAACAAAATATATATATATTTTCATTTTTATTGAAATTCCTGTGACAGTAGTGTGTTGTGTTACACTAAAAATGACAATTTATTCAGACGCTTAACAAGTTTGCATTTTATTTATATAAAATATCCTTTCTGATCAGTTTTAATTCTAATAAAGCATGTCATGCTAATTCAATTTTGTGAGAATTTTTCCAATTACTTTTTTCAATAGAAAACTGAAAACAAATGATTTAAAATTCTAAAATGTACACGTCCAGGGCTACATAAAAATGTCTAAAAGATTGAATTAACTTTTCATAGCAGTCTGGATCTATGTAAACTAAAATTTTTTTAATTTTAGAAATAAATTACTAAGATAACATTGTGGATAACATTATAATTTGTATATTTTAACTATTTTAACGTTCTTCTATAAATCGCAAATAAGTGTTTTTATTTCATTTTATTTACTAAAAGTTACATCGTACACTGTATACAGGATCCTCAAGAACTCGGAACCATGATGTCAGGTGACCTGACGCAACAAATATGTAAAAGTTTTGTGGCCGAATTTAAAGAATTTGAGCGGCGGTTTAAATTTAAGTCGCGGGTTAAATATGGTTGGTTCCACTTACAATTGTATCAAATGTTTCAAGATTTAAGCCGGCGCTAAATTTAAACCGGGTTTTGGCGGATTTAAACCGCGGCTCAAATTCTTTAAATTCCATCTCTGACGGAACAAATATTTAAAAATTTTTATCCTATATTTCTTTTTTCTTCTCCTTTTTTTCTCTTTCTAATTTTTATTGTTTTTTTTTCTCTTTTTTGATTCTGCGATCCTATTTCATTTTCTTTTGTTCTCTTTTTTCTTCGTTAATATCAATTAATTTAGGTCTCTCCTGTGGGTCTTGCAAATCAGATTTCTTACTCAGGTTAAAAATTTTCATTTCCTTTTCTCCTTTCTTTTCCTTAATATCCCTGCATATATACATAAAATATGTACTTTTATGTCTCTTGATGGTTGATACGTATTAAATTTCAATTAGCTAACAGAGAAAAAAGAAAATAAAAAAAAGATTATTCATGATTAACAGAAGATTAGTTATTTTGTAAATTCGGAAAATTTTGAACAACGTAATTTTTATAGCGTAAACAATATCAAAAAGATACAAATTTAAAGCTTATTTAGTTTCATTTGTTCAAAAAAGGTTCAAAAACACGGTGAGTTATCCGATCATTTAATGAGAAAGTAGATAAAATAAAAATAACATGAAAAGAATTAAACGTTTTTTAAAGATGTCTGGCGGGCGAGGATACAGTTTACGCCTGTAGGAATTGTGGAAACCAAATCTGTGAAAACGAATTTAGAAAAATTGATGAAACCCTGCTATCGGTTCAAACTAATATTTATAAGGTTGTTCCTTCTTACTTTTTTGACTTGGTTTATTTTCATAAGATAAGCTCTATGCTCTACTTTCATAAATCTAAAACTATCATTGTATTTTCAGAAGATAAGCTCTATGCTCTACATTCATAAATCTAAAACTATCATTGCATTTTCATTTTGGTGTATAGCGGACTGAACAAATTTTTGTTGCCTCCGCAAATGATTATTTTGTGGAGGTTTGCGTAGATAAAAATTTAATGGCAATTTTATTTTTCGGAATTGCGCATTGTGAAAGGTCTGCCTCCTCAATATTCATTATCGCAGAAAACTTCGCAATTCAGCAAGAAAGTTCACGAAATTTGCAAGTTGATATGCCCAAAAATTTGTTTTTATCTCTGAAATCTTCCTAATGTGTTTATTTTATTACATTCGCCAACAGTTTTTTAAAATAATTATAAATTTATAATTTGGGCATATTTTTTTTTCTTCTGAACAAAATTATCCGTTATCACCATACTTTCACAATGGTCCCGGTTTTTTATATTTTTATTCTTATACAGGGTGTCCCACAAAACATGACGGTAGAAAGACGACTTGAAGGTAGTCTTTGATTTTTGAAACTATTGCAGCATCCATTTGTCAACCTATTTTTACAAGTATGATTCTTAAAACAATAACCACACAATTCTCCTTCTAGATTTACGATTAAATACCGTCATTTTTTGTAAAGATTAATTACGACCTTCAAGTCGTCTTCCTACTCTAATGTTTATAGAGACACCCTAAATATATATTTGATCTATTTTTTTTAAAAAAAAGAATTTAATTTTAGGAAAATGTTGAAAAGATGCAGGAAATTCTTTTTAAATATTCAGATATTTTGCATCCAAATCATGCCTTGCTAGCAGGTATATACCCTCCATTCTTGACACATTTAATATTCTGTATCATGGATACAATATTCTGTATCATGGATACAATATTCTGTATCATGGATACAATATTCTGTATCATGGATACAATATTCTGTATCATGGATAAAATATTCTGTATCATGGATACAATATTCTGCATCATGGATACAATATTCTGTATCATGGATACAATATTCTGAATCATGGATACAATATTTTGTATCATGGATACAATATTCTGTATCATGGATTCAATATTCTGCATCATGGATACATTCTGTATCATGGACACAATATTCTGTATCATGAATGCAATACTCTGTATCATGGATCAATGTTCTGTATCATGAATACAATACTCTGTATCATGGATACAATATTGTGTATCACGGATTCTACATGTATTGATTGCATGCAATATTTATGAAATCCTTTTGCATCGAATTGCATCCTCCATTTTGTATCCTGCATCCTGCATCCCGAATCTTGTATCTTATACCCTGCATCCTATATCCTGTATATCCTATTTACTGCATGGATTTATTTCATAAAAACAAATTGAGGATTTAATTTTTAGAAACTAAACAACATCTTGCAGCAGCCATTGGCCGGGTTCCTGGATACAGATATGAACAGCTAGACTTGGATACACTGAGACTTAAAGTGGATATAAGGTATCATACAGTTGTCGTCGTATATATCAATACAATAAAGACGAATTTCTATTCCTATTTGGATTTCTACCAAGCTTTTAAGCAGTAGAAATGCTTAAACATATTAACAGAGAGAAGTTGTCAGTTAATAGCATCTTAAGTATTTTTGAACCTTGAATATCCAAATCAAGATATTTTCTATTTGGATATATATTTAGCAATGATCTATTAAATATCTTGCGTATCTTTGGAACCTGGAATATCCAAATCATAATATTTTCTATTTGGATATATATTTAGCAATGATCTATTAAATATCTTGCGTATCTTTGGAACCTGGAATATCCAAATCATAATATTTTCTATTTGGATATATATTTAGCACTGATCTATTGGATATCTTGAGTATCCTAGAGCCTGGAATATCCAAATCTCGTGGAATAACTCTCCTTGATCTGACAGAAGCAAAATCAAGGAATTTAACCAAAATATACAGACTGTACCTCATCAAACTAAAGAAACATCCACGTTTTACAACTTCTTTAATTGAAGAGGTATCATGAAGAAGAAAAATGTTTTGAATTTCTATTATGTAACAAAATATATTTTCATCGCCTTTACTTTAGCGTCAATTACACTAGAAAAGCTACGAGGTCACTAAGTCGTGACATGGATTTTGCATAAATCTACAATTTTTCCCGTATAATTATAATTCCGTGATACGACTCAAACGAGTGACCCAGTCAAACCGCTAGATGTAGTATGATGAGTATAAAAATATTTTTAATTTTGAATTTTTGTTTCGACTAGAAAGGACTGTCGTTGTAATTTCTGCAAGTGACCCTCCATTTAAAGAGAGCTTTAGTCCGATGTAAAAAGGTTCCCTTCAATGAGGAAGGGGTGGCTGCTCCCAGGGTTTTGGAGTAAAATGGGAAAATTTATCCGACCTTTTATGAAAAGTCCTTTAAAGAGGGAACTTTAAAACCGAAAATTGTAAATTGATTAGGCAAACTGACGACATTTGTTTCATCTTTTTTCCGAAAAATCCAATTTTCCGCCTAAAAAATCTCTAAACTCAGAAGTCACGAAACAATTTTTTTTTTTTTAAATTTGAGCCTTTTATATGGCCCGCACCATACCCAAAATCATTAAATTATATAGTGTTCTATCTGTACTGTTATTAAACTATGGTACGCCACATATAGAAAAGAAAGAAAAACTTTTTTTAAATCTCTGCTTTCAATGATTTTAAATGTCTCGCTCATGGAAGAATGCATTTTCACAATATAAATGATCTTGCTTTGCAGAGAATGTGAAATCAGTAATAAATCATTTTATTGCAAAACCTAGGTTGCAAATTCATTTTTTACCGATAGACTGATTGTCTATATATACTTTGCTTGTCTGTTTGTTTGTAACCATCAACGTCAAAACGGCTGAACCAATCGGGACAAAATTTTTTTGGAACCTCAAATGATCCAGGGAAGGTTTGTGGATGGTAAGAATTGAACAATTTGTCTTTCGATTTTTTAAAATCCACAAAAAACTATAACATAGCAACAATTAAAAGTTAAAGATGCGGCGAGATCATTTCTCAAATTTTGAAATATAATTTTATAAGATTGAAAATATTATGAAAATAGTAAACAATATCTTTAAGTTTATGAATATTTTGGTTTAAATAAGACTTTTGAGACGAGAATGCAGTAGTGAAAATGATCTAAGGATAGGATTTAAGCAGATAGAGCAGGTAACAAAACAATGACCTAACTTAAATACCCCACCCCCCTCAAAAAGGTACAAAAAAAACATTTAAAACTGAAATAAAAATCTAAAATTTTTTTTTTATTATTGCAAAAAGAAATTTTTTAAAATATGGCCAATCAAATTTGACGTTTTTTCAATTTCAGTTTTGAATGGTTTCCAAACATATTTTAATCAACAATTTTCTATCTGGAAGGGAATATTCGCGAAAAATAAAAAAATGTCGATAAATTATCGATGGTGATCGCTACTAATCATACTTCTATCTGTTGCGTCTATATGGAGAAAATTGTTAAAAACGACTCATACCGAAGAACGATAATTTTTCGTTGTAAGCCTATACCCCCCTTCATTTTTAGCGAACACTCCCTTTAAAATTGTCTAGATTTAAAAAGATTAAGAACATAGAATGTTCTTTTTGTTAAAGATTCTTAATTAAACCTTAAAGATTCTAAATCACAGAAAATAAACCATGTCTGTCTAATGTAAATATGTTTTTAGTTCTCAAATTATTATTATCTACAGGACACATTAACCATTTCGAGTAAGCGCATATACTGTTTTAAATAAGCTCATCAATCTGTTATCTGGAACATGGATTGAACACTATCTGGGACTGGTTTGGATTCAAACTATCTATGACTTGATTCGATTGAAAACTACTCAGGAATGGGTTTAGATAAAAACTATCTGGGACTGGGTTGGATTAAAACTATCTATGACTTGATTCGATTGAAAACTACTCAGGAATGGGTTTAGATAAAAACTATCTGGGACTGGGTTGGATTAAAACTATCTATGACTTGATTCGATTGAAAACTACTCAGGAATGGGTTTAGATAAAAACTATCTGGGACTGGGTTGGAGTAAAAACTATCCATGACTGGATTCGATTAAAAACTAATAAAGACTGGGGTTGAATAAAACTATCTGTGACTGGGTTGGATTAAAAACTATTTAGGACTGGGTTTGATTAAAACTATCTATGACTGGGTTGGATTAAAAACTATCTAGGACTGGGTTGGATTATTAACTATCTATGACTGGGTTGGATTAAAAACTATTTAGGGCTCGGTTGGATTAAAAACTATCTGGGACTGGGTTGGATTAAAAACTATCTGGGACTGGGTTGGATTAAAACTATCTGGGATTGGGTTGGATTAAAAACTATCTGGGACTGGGTTGGATTAAAACTATCTGGGATTGGGTTGGATTAAAAACTATCTGGGACTGGGTTGGATTAAAAACTATTTAGGGCTCGGTTGGATTAAAAACTATCTGGGACTGGGTTGGATTAAAACTATCTGGGATTGGGTTGGATTAAAAACTATCTAGGACTCGGTTGGATTAAAACTATCTAAGACTGGAGTTGGATTATAAACTATCTAGGACTCGGTTGGATTAAAACTATCTAAGACTGGGTTGGATTATAAACTATCTAGGACTCGGTTGGATTAAAACTATCTAAGACTGGGTTGGATTAAAAACTATTTAGGACTGGGTTGGATTAAAACTATCTATGATTGGGTTGGATTAAAAACTATTTAGGACTCGGTTGGATTAAAAACTAATAAAGACTGGGGTTGGATAAAACTATCTGTGAGTGTGACTGGGTTGGATTAAAAAATATTTAGGACTGGGTTGGATTAAAAAGTATTTAGGACTGGGTTGGATTATTAACTATTTAGGACTGGGTTGGATTAAAAACTATCTATGCCTGGGTTGGATTAAAAACTATTTAGGGCTCGGTTGGATTAAAAACTATCTGGGACTGGGTTGGATTAAAACTATCTGGGATTGGGTTGGATTAAAAACTATCTAGGACTCGGTTGGATTAAAACTATCTAAGACTGGAGTTGGATTATAAACTATCTAGGACTCGGTTGGATTAAAACTATCTAAGACTGGGTTGGATTATAAACTATCTAGGACTCGGTTGGATTAAAACTATCTAAGACTGGGTTGGATTAAAAACTATTTAGGACTGGGTTGGATTAAAACTATCTATGATTGGGTTGGATTAAAAACTATTTAGGACTCGGTTGGATTAAAAACTAATAAAGACTGGGGTTGGATAAAACTATCTGTGAGTGTGACTGGGTTGGATTAAAAAATATTTAGGACTGGGTTGGATTAAAAAGTATTTAGGACTGGGTTGGATTATTAACTATTTAGGACTGGGTTGGATTAAAAACTATCTATGCCTGGGTTGGATTAAAAACTATTTAGGGCTCGGTTGGATTAAAAACTATCTGGGACTGGGTTGGATTAAAACTATCTGGGATTGGGTTGGATTAAAAACTATTTAGGACTCGGTTGGATTAAAACTATCTAAGACTGGGGTTGATTGAATATTTTTTGTTACTGGGTTAAATCATTAGAGGCAGGTTTGGATCCTTATTGTAAAGATTTGTAGATGTGGACTGCACATCCTGACTCTTTTGACGTCATATATACTTTCCTGAATCTTCTTTGATAAAGAGGTTTAATCTGAAGGTACTTTACAGACAATTCTTACAATCCTGAATAGAAACAAATCAGTGGAAGAAGAACTTTTTCAGAACTTTCTACAAACGATTTAACGTTCTTCGATTTCAACATACAGCTGTAACACAAATATACTTTTAATTACAATAATAATAATAAGAATATTAATAAAAATAATATTATTATTATTAATAATAATAATATTATAATATTATTATTATTAATAATAATAATAATATTAGTAATATTGATAATATTAGTAATAATAATGAAATTGGGCATTTAAATTTATAAATTGAAATTTTTACAATTATGTCGAGTACTAACTTTTTAAAACTTTAAAATTAAAAATATTTTAGTCCTTTTTTAGGATACAGAATGAAACTTTTCAGACGACTTTCAAAAATTTTAATAACTTTCTGTTTTAGATTTTACTGCACTGCAGCTTTTTATTCTTTTCATTTCAAAGGATGTAAAAGATTGACGTAAATTTAATCTTCATAATAATAAATAAATGATAAAAATGAACTTTATAAAAACTCTTCAAATTCTCATGCTATATGGATAATTCTGTATAACAGAATATTAAAATAATTTTTATTTATAATCAATATTTGGTTTGGTTTAGATGCTTGAGGAGAGTAATACAATACTCAGCTACGAAGACGAAGGTGCTATAGAAGGAAACGTGGCAAAGCTCGCGCGCACACAGTTGGAAACTATTAGGTATTTTTTAGAAAATGAGAAATTCTAATCTCAAGTTAAAGGAACTGAAAGCTTAATTTTATGTGACCCTCCATGGCAAAGGTAGCGATTCACAATTAGGGATGGGCAATAGCCAGATTTGCTTTACAGATACATTTAATATTTTTAGACTTTTAAAAGGTTTTACGACAATATGAGAAGGTTCCAACATTTTTAAACTTAATTTCGTAGTAGATTGCTTTTATCAAACATGCAAATTTGTTACCCTAAAAGAAAACATAAGGCATAAACATTCGGTTTTGGGTTTTTAAAACGATAGTTTTTGGTTCGGTTTTGCCTTAAATTCTCACCTAAAGGGTGTCCCACAAGACATGACAGTGTATGAATAGTCTTAAATGTCTTCTTCTTCCATATACAGTATTACATATTATAGAGGTTTTGCAGTTTATTTCTATTTAAAAAATCTTGTACTTACATATATTTTACTTTGAAATTAATTTTACTATAATATTTTTTATTATTCTCTTTACAAATTATAGAAGAAGACATTTAAAACTATTTACCAACTGTCATATTTCGTGGGACACCCGACAGGATAACAAAATTGCATCTTTGATAAAAGCAAACTTCTACAGAATACAATTTTGAATCGTTGAACCCTTCTCAGATCGTCGTAAAACCTTTTAAAAGTCTAAAAATATTAAAAGTTTCTGTAAAACAAATCTAGCTATTTCTCGATCGCATATTCGCAATGGTAACCTTTAAACCTTTATCTGATCTATAATATTATCATTTTTCTAAAGCTAACAGTGTTTTATTGAAGAGAAATGCAAAGGTCACTTTTGTATAAAAACCACTATTGAAAATAATCAGCTTTCGAAATGATGAACATTGATATCTAATTCATATACTTGATCTTGGACAAATCTCTAAAGGGTACTGTTGTGAATCGGGCATTGTCATCTTTGGATGGAAGGTCATGTAAAAATTAAGCTTACAGTCCCTTTAAGAATCGAAATTTTAGAATTTTTAAAAATGTTGCTTCTGTTCAAGTACGTTTTTTAAATCATAACATTTTATTCCAAGACCTATGGATGTTCGTTCATGGTTAGTTAAATTAACGTATTTCTGAACATTCGTTTCAGTTAATAAATTGATATAAAACAATTTTTTTTGCATGATAATGGAATTTACAATTGCCCTGCTTCTACCACTGACTGATTGGTTTATGGTTTTATGCATCAACATTTCTGCTAATTTTCAAAAACTTTTTTTTCGTTTATTCTTCAACAGCACATTGCCCAGCCATATCAGTAGTTTAACCTTTATCATTGAAATCATTATAATTCGTAGTAATCTTTAGAAATTGGTTAAAAGTGTAAACAGTATAGGGTGTTTCAAATATAGGAAAACCTAATTGAAAAATGGCAAATATAAAATATGTAAACAAATTTTCCTAAAAGTTGATTTTTACTCCATCTATAGTGCCAAATTCTTATCAAACATTTCGCATACAAAAAAGTTCTCTTGACTTCTGTGTTTATGCGTATCCATGATGTTTAACATGTTTGGTATAAATCAAAATTGAAATCGAACGCTGGATTTATTTTATTGATAAAATCGCCTTCCACCGTATATTATTTAGATTGTTCAATAAAGCTCTCAACGGTTCTAGATGAAACAAGTATGAAGATATAAATATTAAAAAAACTGTTCATCTACGTAATTTTGACAATATGTATAGCGTACTGTATATGTCAATCTCGGTTTCTGATCCTTCCTTTTTAAATTTCAAATTTGTCATGAAAAACCTTGGTTCTGGTTTTGCAATACATGAACCCTTATATTCCGTCCTTACCCCTTCTCTTTAATTCTGAAGATCTATTGCTTAAATTAAATCTTTCACATGGTACTTAATTGGTGTTTTTAAGTATTTAAAAAACTCCAACTCCAACTCCAATTACATTTTAGAATTTAAATGATAAATATGTTGTGCAAAGATGGATCGTTAATGTCGTCTTTTTTTAAGGAAGACTTTGTTAAACATGTTTGCACCATGAACATTTGTATATTTTGTATTTCTTAAATGTGTGAGAATAAATTGTTCTAATAAATCTTCTATCTATATATACTTTGCTTCTCTTATTTGTTTGTTCGTTTGTTTGCTTGTAACCGATAAACGTCGAAGCGACTGAACTGATCGGGCGCAAATATTTGTATAGGATCCCAGGAAAGTTTTATGGATGGTTTGAATGGAAAACTTTGCCTTAATTTTTTTTTTTACTTTTCAAAATCCACAAAAAAACTATAACACAGGAATTTATGCAAGTTAAAGATGGGCGCGAAGCGCCCTGGAAGCCTAGTTTAAAAAAAATAATACAGTGATAAGCAGAAAATTCTGGAAAAGGAAGTGGACTTTTAAACTAGAGTACTATGGCATTAACCCTATAAAGGCTGGGGGGTGGTCTGAATCTATAGTAAAGCCTGGGAGGGGGGGGGGGTTGTT
This sequence comes from Eurytemora carolleeae, assembly GCF_000591075.1. Classification (NCBI taxonomy): domain Eukaryota; kingdom Metazoa; phylum Arthropoda; class Copepoda; order Calanoida; family Temoridae; genus Eurytemora; species Eurytemora carolleeae. The sequence continues at coordinate 234,405 of NW_019396096.1, read as the reverse complement.
TTACCTTAGAGAATAAATTTCCAAATTTCACGGTGATAGTGTCAAAAATGAGAGTGCTACACATTAACTACTAAAGCTATTTGTTTTGTAACAACATCAAATGCAACTTCAGTATTGCTTTAATGTCGTCTTCCTACTCTACAGTTTTCTAGTTATCACTGTAATCAAAATTGATTTCATAAATCCTGGGTTTTAACAATTATCTTTTATTATTATTATTAATAAGATCTTTTATTAATTGAAAAGGTTTTTGTATGCTTGACAAATCATTATAAATATAGGGCTTTAGGTCGTCAACAATATGCATGGTATGAATAAGCTAACTACAGAATTCTTAATGATTAGACAGAAAAGAAAGAGGTGACATACAAAAAGCGTACATCCGACCTATATCAAAAGTGTTCATCGGACCTACAAAAATGTTCATCCGACCTATAAAAAGCGTGTTTATAGTGCGACTTACCATAATCTGCTCCCGATGTACAGTACATAGGTCAGATTATAAATCCTTTTAAAGAAATATACAACTAACCTGTAGTTCACCGAACCTACTGTACTATAAGCAACACTACAGCAGCTGAAAACAGGTTTAAATTGCTTTAAAACAACGTGCGAGTAGGTCAGAAGTTTAATATTTGAGATTGGTTATTTAAAAGACGACATTTTATTACTGCATCAGGTATTGCATTTAAGCTCAATTAGCACTCTTTTAAAATCTTGTGTGTATCATACTCCTTTTTTAAAGTATTATTGATACTACAAAATTATCCTTATGTATTCACCAGTAAACCGTTTCTTACAGGCCCCCACACTGAAGCGATCACATCTCATCAACTTTGCTAATTAAAGATAGCGCATCAGAAAATCTACGCAAATTCGACGCAATATTCAATTTGTCCATAGTCCATTCACATCACTTTTTAATATGATTTAACGACGATATCTTCCTCATTGATACCCAGATGAATGTTTAAATGGTACTGTTGTTGACCTTTAATGGGTTAGTAACTTGAAATTACATCTATCAGTCCTTTAGATCATTTACTTTTGGTTTGAAGTATATGAAGTGTTTATAAAAAGAAAATTAATGTTTCATATCTTTTATGCAAGTAACCTTGTACTTTTTAACAGTAATCAATTATCTCATTACTTTTTAATTCAAGGTTGAATTCTTCTGATTTAATATCATTGAAATGAATTATTGAAAAATATAACGTCATAATATTTTTGTAATTATGTAATAGGATCTTTCAGCGTAAGGAATTCATATGATCCAATTAAAGAGCTTTCATCCAAACTTTTTTCTTTTTGGATCTGTTGTTATTGTAAACGCAGACTCTCCTATTCTTTTGTTGGCTTGGCTGTTGGGTATCCTACATGTTACTTTGCTTGGTAGTGGCACCGACGAACCTGAATTTATCAGAATTATTCATTAAATTTGAATACATAAAACTACGGAATTTAAAGACGAAATATAGACAATCTAAAAGTCTAAAAGTCGTCTTTATAATCCCCGGTTTTATTTTCACCAATGTATTTCTTTATTCCGCCTTTTTAAAATCCTCCAATAATTCATGCCTCAAACCATTTGTAATCAATTTTAAAAGACTTCTAAGTAAAAGGTCGTCCTTTAATTTGCATTTTTAACGAAACTTTTTGTGATATTTTTTCTCCTAATAGTGGATAAATCCCCATAAATCAATTGGAGATTAAGATTAATACATTAATTTATGTGATATTTTTTCTTTGCCTAAGATTAAACAGAAGACGAAATTTACCCAAAATTTTTTATAATATTAGAAATTTCTGGTCCCCTCTCTTCTTCATCGCATAAAATCCCATTCCATAGAACTTCAGAAAAAAAATTTGACGACATCTAAAAATTTTCATAAACAATTATTTGCTATTTTTGATAAAAAAGAGATGCGTAACTTTATCACAAATTCAGCTATAATTCACCAGACGATCCTCATATCTGACAAATGATTAAATTAATTTTAAAATACAAATTAATATCATTATTTTAGTTAACTTTTAGCACAAAACATTCACAATTATGTTAAATAAATAAGGATTTAATGTCGATCGTTAGACTCTCAAACAACCAAAATAACAAATGACGTCAAGATACAGCTGTACAGGCGTACACAATAGTCGGAGAAATTTCCAACGCCTCGTCTGTATAATTAGCAAAGACTTTGAATCTCATTATTTCAGGGGGTGCTGACTGCTGACAGGTCAGGTCACTCGTTTTTCTAAGTTCACTTATTTGACAAACTAAAAGCGCTTTGTTAATGTTATAAATAAATAAATATACAGGCTGCCCAAATAAACCTGGGAACTAAGTGACAACATCTGTATCGTCTTTGTTTCAAACCCTGTAAACTCCGGTTAATTTCAAGTACCGGGCCGACTTATGATCAGCTAGAGCATTATATAAGGCAAAACGGGACAGTAGACCAAATTAATGATCCTTTTCTATTGAAATTTATTTGAACAGTACCGGGCACTATTTGTCAACTCAATTCCAGTTTTTATTAAAAACATTAAAATTAGAAACCAATTTGTCTCAACAATTCCTAAATGTGGTCCACAATTTGCAGGGAAGGTTTCCAGTCCTAGATCTAAATAGGTTTCCTGTCCTAGATCTAAATAGGTATACAGTTCTAGATCTAAATAGGTTTCCTGTCCTAGATCTAAATAGGTTTACAGTTCTAGATCTGAATAGGTTACAGTCCTAGATCTGAATAGGTTTACAGTCCTAGATCTGAATAGGTTTCCAGTCTTAGATCTGAATAGCTTTCCAGTCCTAGATCTGAATAGGTTTCCAGTCCTAGATCTAAATAGGTTTCCAGTCCTAGATCTGAATAGGTTTCCAGTCTTAGATCTGAATAGGTTTCCAGTTCTAGATCTGAATAGGTTTACAGTCCTAGATCTGAATAGGTTTACAGTCCTAGATCTGAATAGGTTTACAGTCCTAGATCTGAATAGGTTTACAGTCCTAAATCTGAATAGGTTTACAGTCCTAGATCTGATTAGAATTACAGTCCTAGATCTGAATAGGTTTCCAGTCCTAGATCTGAATAGGTCTACAGTTCTAGATCTGAATAGGTTTACAGTCCTAGATCTGAATAGGTTTACAGTCCTAGATCTAAATAGGTTTACAGTCCTAGATCTGAATAGGTTTACAATCCTAGATCTGAATAGGTTTCCAGTCCTAGATCTGAATAGGTTTCCAGTCCTAGATCTGAATAGGCTTACAGTCCTAGATCTGAATGGGTTTAAAGACCGAGATCTATTATTTGTCATTAAAAACATTCAATCTTAGTATTTATTTACAATGTCCTCCGTCTTGACTTGAACCAGTCAGACATTTGGACAGTTGTAACACCCCCCCCCCTTCCAACCTCGACAGATCATGACCCTCCCCCGTCCACTCCCCTCCCCAGGGCCCACCTGAATTTAAACATGTTCAATTGCTTTTTCTCTTTCCAAAAATACTTTTTTATTCAATTAATTAGATATCTCCCAGGCACAGAATATACAGGGACTAGTTATGTTAATTACAATGTTTATGAAGTATATTTATAGAAAATCAATCAGAAAATGGAAACTTAGTATTCCCTTTAGTCCGATCTTAACCCGGGAGGATACACCAGCTTTTAGGATACAAATACAGAGATATTTAGGATACAAAGACAGGGATATTTAGGATACAAGTACAGGGATATTTAGAATACAAATACAGGGATATTTAGGATAAAATTACAGGGATATTTAGGATACAAATACAGGGACATTTAGGATGCAATTACAGGGATATTTAGGATACAAATACAGGGATATTTAGGATACAAATGCAATGAAATTTAGGACACAAATACAGGGATAGTATAGATACAAATATAGGTTATTTAGGATGAAAATACAGGGATATTTAGGATACAAATGCAGGGATATTTAGGAAATAAATACAGGAATATTTAGGACACAAATACAAGGATATTTCGGATACAAATACAGGAATTTTAGGAAACAAATACAGGAATATTTAGGATACAAATACTTAGGTATTTAGGAATAGGATACAAACACAGGGATATTTAAGATATAAATACAGGATACTGGGACATTTAGGATACAAAAGCAGGGGCATATAGGAAACAAATACAGGAATATTTAGGATACAAATACTTAGGTATTTAGGAATAGGATACAAACACAGGGATATTTAAGATATAAATACAGGAGTGTTGATACAAATACATGGGAATTTAGAATACAAATACAGGAATATTTAGGAAACTAATACTGGGACATTTAGGATACAAAAGCAGGGGCATATAGGAAACAAATACAGGAATATTTAGGATACAAATACGGGGGTATTTAGGATACAAACACAGGGATATTAAGGATACAAACACAGGTATATTAATTATGTTTGCACGAAATTGAAAATTTGTTAATTTTGAACAAATTTTAAAATATGCGATTTTTATAAATTTGAACATTTCGTATATTTGCGCATAGCTAATTTTGAATATTTTGTTCTCGACATGAGTTTTTATTTTAATACGCAAGATAAATACAATACAGGGATAATTAGGATACAAATATAATGTGATCTTAATTTAAACTGACCATTCTTGAAAAGATTACAACTTATTATCTTGAAAACTGACTATTTTCAAATGTGGTTCATCTATACCGGGTGACTTGCGCATTTCGGCTGTAATTATCGGAGCATTATCTTCCACATTGATCAAGAGATAAAGGTTTCAAGGGTACAGTTGTTAATCGAACATTAAATGGTGGGTTACTTGAAATTGCAATTTAAGACTCAATTCATAGAGATACGTATAGACAAGGTACTAATGCAAGGAAAGTTATTTCCGAGGTGTACGCATTTTTTGTACTGCAGTGTACTGTCTTTAGGCGGAAAAGTAAACACAAGACTGATTTTTCAGCCTGACATGGGATCCATCTTTCAAATAAAAAATCAATGAAATATTCTGGTCATAGGAAACTATTATGTAAATTATCTAAATTATCAAAATTGAGTGCTTTTAACCTCCTCGGACACTAAACGAACACTGATGCATATTCTTGTTTGCAAATTCCACCCAGAGAGAACTGGTTTCAATATGTACGCAGAGTATACGCTACTGCAATTAAATTTCCTTGTATTATAACCTTGCGTATAGATTACAAATATTGTGATATTTATTTAAGTTCTGGAAAATTGTTTAAAATTGTTTTCAGATTTAGATGCTATGTTTGCAATACAGTATAGTTTATTATAGTTTTCAGATGCTATGTGTGCAATACAGTACAGTTTATTATTGTTTTCAGATGCTATGTGTGCAGTACAGTTTATTATTGTTTTCAGATGCTATGTGTGCAGTACAGTTTATTATTCCAAGTATAATAGTTGTTGACTCTGAGAAAACAGCTGAGGATCAAATCAGGTTTAAAGGAACTATGAGTGTAATTTCAATAGACCAACCGTACATACATGGCAATGCTTGATATACAACCGTACTACCCTTTGTCTTATCAAGTATGAATTGGAAAAGCTTTGTTTTTAATTTGTTTAGTTAAAAATCGGGCATTGCCATTTTTTACATGGAGGGTCATTTGAAATTACGCTTTCAGTCACTTTAAAGGAGGTTTACAGGGGTTTTCCAATAGATTATATATATGGTAGATACAGAATTCGATTCTTTGATAAATACATAATGTATGCAAAACTTCTTGTTCTAGTTTTAATGAATTTACATAGAAATATTGTTTCCGTTTATAAGGGATTTTCATAGAAATATTACCAATGGATCCGCAAAGGAATAGAACCAAGTGTTTTACATAGAAATATTACCAATGGATCCGCAAAGGAATAGAACCAAGGGATTTACATAGAAATATTACCAAAGGATCCGCAAAGGAATAGAACCAAGGGATTTACATAAAAATATTACCATTGGATCCGCAAAGGAATCTAACCAAGGGATTTGCATAGAAAAAATACTAAGGGATCCGCATAGAAATAGTTCCCAGGGATCATTGTAGAAATATTACCAACAGTATGGAAAAAGTACCAAGTATCAAAATGAGATTCACATCGAAAAAGAACTAAGAAATTCATATGAAAAAAGTAAAACAAGGAATTCAAATTGGATTGGATCCGTGAAAAAGGCCAAGGGCTCTCCAGAAAGTAATGATCAAGGGATTCGGAAAGAAAATCTATTAAAAAGGATCCACATAGAATAATTTATTGGGTAAAATATTGAAATGATGTTTTTCCAGTTCTGCCTAAAATCAGAGAAGTCTCGCATTTGCAGTTTTTCATGAGAATTTCACAATTGTCTCCAAAGAACTATGTTTTATTATATTTCTGATGACTTCAGCAATAATGCAGAGCAATTATTTGGAAAATATTACAGGGGGTAGGGCTCAAATATTTAATATTGGGATAACTTTATAAAAAATGATCCTTTTTTTTAATACTATCATCTGATTAATTCATAAAACTAAATCATAATACAAATATATATTAATTTGAAGGAAGGGGGGTGTTCCAGTTTAGTTAAGGTGAAATTATTGCATATAAAGATTCGAGGGGAGGGGGGGGGGGCACTTCAAAGAGGGAGAAACGAAAAATGTATCTCTGAGAATGAAAATTTTTAAGCACTAAAAACTGGAAATAATTTCTCTTGATAAGTCGCTTTTTGAACTAGGTATTTGGCGCAGTTTTAAAGCTTTAAGGGACTGTGTCCACTTTTTAGAGACGAAACTCTGAATTTTTTCTTAAAGGGGCGTAAAAAACTAGTAAACTAGTAAACTAATTAGATGTTTAGGAGCATATTTCTCAAAAGAAATTTGTCAATAAATCAATGTTAGAATCAATTATTTCGTTTTTATCATTATATTGAATTTCTTATTTTCTATGAATTTGTTTGCAGATTTCTACAAATTCTGTAAATATCGTCTTTTCAATAAAAATTCCAGAAAATCTGCAGAAAATCTTTGTGAATAATGAGAGATTATAGAAACTAACAATTGAATAAGATTACTTATTTTCGATGATAAGAGTTAATTTTTATATTCTTAACCTGTTCCTTAACAACTAATAATTTTACAATTGAATTTTGTTTACATTTTTTGACGTCGTGATTTAATAATTTAAGAAAACCGATTTTAAAATCATTTCACCCAAATTCATGCTTTTGAACGTCGACTTTGCGCTCAAACTCAGTACGTCGTAGAAATGTTTTTTATGTCTCAAATGAATCCTAAATAATATGTCCACAACACTACATATTCAGTTCAACCACCATACATTGCCGGTCACTCCCTTTAACAGTCCCTTTAAGCGTTACCCGTCCTCTGGGATCAAAATGAATGAAATTTTTAAAAAATTTAATTGTTAAGTTTTCTCTAAATAGGGAGAAATCATAGTTTAGATCAGTTAACTTTCTAGTGATCTTCCCCTTCTAGAGTCTGAGTCTTCCAGTTTCTTGAATTGTTAGAACTAAATGACTTTCGTATTTTGTATTAGAAAGATTTGAGAAAAATATTGATTATTATGACGGATGATTATATTATTGATCAGATAATGGTTTAAAGGTTTGGAGCGTGTCCAACTTTAAATAAAAATATTTAAAGTTTTCAAATTTTTAATAGAACCCAGATTACGCTGTACACACCTGTGGATTACAACATAAATAAAGGAAAGTTTGAACTGGAAGGAGAAAGTAAAGACGCAGAAAGAAGAGGCGAAAACGGAGAAGGAAGAAAAGGAAGAACTGAACATGACGGGGTGGGAAGGGAAGGAAGAGGAGAAAACGGAGAAGGAAGAAAGGGAAGAACTGAACATGACGGAGTGGGAAGGAAAGGAAGAGGAGAATACAGAGAAAATGAAGATGAAGGAAGGAGAGGAAGAATTTCTAATAATGAAGAAAGCTCAAAGAAGGTTGATCTTTCTGAGAACAAAATCAAGGAAATCGTCCAAAGACAGGTTTGTATCTTGTAACTTTCAAGGAAGGTGTGTTGTAAATATGGCTTTAAGCACTCTACAGAGCGCAATCTATTTTCGTATTTTGCGTTTATCCAAAAATAAACTTTAATTTGTAAATATTTTCCTAAAAAATATTATTTTACAATTTTAAACTCGTTTGAAACATTTGAAAGTTAATGGAAAATGTGTTTTTTTTTTAATAAAAACTGACAGTTCGAGAATTAAGTAAGACCACGACGGTTTATATATCTTTATCTTTTTAAAAAACATTTAAATCAATTTTAAATCCAATTTCCATATGATATAAGTGATTTGAAATATATTCGACTATTTTTTGACCTCACACAACTTTCCTCCGTGATATAATCCATGACGACAGAGAACTTTTGAAGAAATTTCTCCATCAAATGACGTCACATCTTCATAATTTTATGTAGCATGAAAAAAACTTCAACAATAACTCTAAAAGAAACTTATTTAATAATACTGTATACAGCCGATGTAATATTACGCCCCCCCCCCCTGCACAAAATTTTGTTAAAATATCTAGAACAAAATTCATTTCAACTTTTTTAATTTTAAGTTTGAACAAAATAATCTCGATTTTGAATAGAAATCTTGTTCTTCGATTTTCAAAAAATTTACTAAACATTTGGTTTGTTTAGAAAAGAATTGAGACCAAACAGTGTGAAAAACCTAGAAGCCAGGAGAGAAAACTTATTAGGTGATATCATAAACAATTGTCAAAACTTTTTACTTCTTTATTCTTCTTTTCTAAAGTTTGACCCGAGGCCTTGGTTATAAAGCAAACTATATTATTACAATAGTTTATTATACCTATTATTGGCTTAATGGGAAGCTAAGTATTTTTGTACTAGCATACCAGTCGTAGACGTACAAGCTAGCAGAACACAACTATTCTTTTTGGCAGGTTTAACCCAATAAAGGCTGGGTGGTCTGAATCTATGTATAGCCGGGAGGGGGGAGGGGGGCCCTAGAGAAAGGCCTTAGAGAATAGGTAAAGGGTTGAAGTCCATGGTCATAGCCCAATTTTTCAAGGCCAGCTCATAGAAAAAAAAATTAGACCGATAACTTTAATAGTTTCTACACGCATTTTTAACGGCTTTTAAAAAATATTCTTTTTAATCTGTAGCTTTGGTCATTAAAGTCAAAATATTTTTCGGTGATAGTGTCAAAAATGAGAGTGCTAGGACAAAAAAAACCACAGGGGGGGGCACCAAACGCCCCCCCCCCAGCCTGTTTAGGAGTAAGTAAGTAAGTAGGAAGTGAGTTATTGTTTATTTATGACTATAAAATAACTAAAACATGGAAAATTAAGTGTTTAATGAGAAAATATTTAGAAATAGAGATTGTTGGAATTCCTTCCAATTCTCAAAGAAGGGAAAAAGAAAGTGACATATTTAATTTTTACATTACATTTAATGTATCTGCATGGTGAATTGTTAGGATTTGTGTCGATGAACTTTTAGAAATCAAATTATAGATTAATTTTTAATATTGAAATTACAAACAAATTTCAAATTAACAAAACTATATGATTGTAAAAATAAAAACATTGTATTAACAAATCAAAAGCACAAACATTTTTTTATTTCTGGCGCATTTCGTCATAAATAAATTTGTATTTTAAGAAATTTAAAATGTCCATTGTATTAGTTTTGGGTTGAATTTGGAAGAAAAGACTAGATAAATGGTCAATGTATCATATTGTTCACATGATAATGCAAAAATGTAATTAAACATTAAATATACCCTATACAGGGTGAGTCAAAAAAGTGTGATTTGCTTTTTTAATAGTCCTTAAGGTTTCAACTGAACAGCATATATTTAATACTTTACAATATACTAAGAAGAAAGGAACTAGAGAATTTAAATAACTTTTCCATAAAAATTAGACCAGAACTAAAAATTGTGAATTTTTTTATTACAATTTTGCGAATATTCTGTGGTTCTTTGATTCAATCTTTAACAAATTTTATATTTCGATAGAAATAATTTATATACACATTTTTGTTTTTGTGAACTTTTGATTTTAAGAGAAAAAAGTTGCGTGGATTTTCTTTTGGGCAATTGGAGTACCAACAAAAATTACAATTTTTCAAAAAATATTGAAAAAAAACACCATGCAGAAGAGTTGCACAAAAAAGGTGCAATTTTGCTGCACCAGGCGCCGCAAATCACACTTTTTTTTGACTCACCCTGTAAATATATGAAAACGTAGTATCCAGGGGGAGAAACGTCATGTATGCGTGTCTGTACCAAAAGAGTGTGTGAAAGTAATAACGAATTGAAGGCGTGTACCATGTAGATAGGTATATACAGTACATAAGAATATCGGTATTGTACCATAGATAAAGATAGATTGTGCATAAGACGACATTTTTCATCTTGAAAGATATAAATGTACAGAGATGTTTTAAAGATATTCCTATTATATAGATTAACGAAATTTAAGTTAGTTTAGTCCTTCTCATGTCCTTCTTCAGTTCTCGTCAATATGATATATCGCTCAGTGAAATATTGTTGTTCAAATAGTTCCATTCCCGGAGTTATCTTACACTCTATTATGAAATCCATTAAAACACCAAACCACCCCGCTTATCATTAAAGTACACTTTGACCCCTAGAAGTATGAGTTCGCGGACTGTACAATTCTTGGTGATTTTGCGTACATAACCTATCTATGTTTATTTAATTATCTATGTATTGTCAAAGATAATATATATATATAGATATGCAGGCAGGTAGAAACCTCCTTCCTAAATTGCTTGTAGCAGACAACTAATTTTTGAACCTCTGAGAAAAGGTGCAAGGAGAGACATCTATAGCAAATTGATTACTTTCTATATTCCTTTCTCCCCTTGCTGCCTTCTGTAGGAAATACGCATTTGTGTTATAAAAACATACAGTACACGTATTACATCCTGTATAGTTCAAGTGTTGCTATCTGGACCTGTTTGACCAATAAAATTAAATTTCTAAGGAAACACAAACATACAGTACGCGTTTTGTTTATGTTATGATCAGATCAGTTGTACTTTGTCCTAGATTCGATGTACTTTTATAGTAATAATTTTTATTTAAATTGCGTTAATTTACGTTTGCCATTCAGTACAACTTGCACATTTAAACTTTGTCTAGTCAAATTCCTACCTCAGTTTTATTTGCATTGATTAATTTGTTTCATTAAGTACAATATGCAGTATACATTGTTGATACTATAGTACGCATTTAGTGTTATCACGCTTAAACAAAGTGATAAATTAGCAACAATCCAGAGGATAAAATATGCGTACGACAGAGATGGTGCTGTTTGCACCTTTTCTCAAGACCTTAAATTTATACCTGCCTCAACGATAATATATATATAGATATGCAGACAGGTATAAATTTAGAGGTCTTGAGATAATGAGCACAAAGCACCATCTCTGTCGTACGCATGGCATTTTATCCTCTGGATTGTTGCTAATTTACAACACCAATGACGTCTTCATATTTTGAGCCTCAATACTTATTTCAGAAACAATTCCTGTGAGATCTATCCTAAAAGAAGCAAACGAATTTCTGTCGATGATGGAAGACGATATTTAGGAACTGATTCATAAATTAAGATACATAAATTAAAAACATATTTTAACAAAGATTTCCAAGTACAAAATCTAACTTTTTTATATCTGAGAAAACCATTAGATTAATAAATAAATAAATTACAAAAAAATTTATTCAAAGCTTGGACTTTTGAAGCAAGGAATCATTCTTTTATGGCATTTGTAAAATTGACTTAGACCAAAAAGGGAGAGGTTTGAGACAGGGGCGTACTCATGAAGTTGTCCAGGGGGGGGGGGCTTATATCCTCTGAAATTCACGGATTTCTCTGGTCTCCATACCCCCTCCCAGAATTCCCTTCTGGTTTGAGAAAGGACTGGGACTAAACTCCTTCGGATCGAGTTTAACACTAGACATCAGAAGATACGTATAAAGGCTATTAGGGACCGGCTCAGCAGCCCCCCCCCCCTTCCCCGTTGAATAAGTTAAAGTTAGGGTTTCGCTAATCCAGGGGTTTTTAGGTCTAAACGGGCCTTCTCCCACGATTTTGCTGCGACCTTTTCAATTCTGAGCTTGTTTGCAATGGACATACAGATCGTCAATAGGTCTAAATTACGATTTTCGGGACTAATCAGAAAATTTGAATCATTTTGTAAAATTGAACAACGCTAACAAAAAAGTTTTCTTACAAAAATTCTTGGTTTTTCGAGTGTTTTGTGTTTATTTTGGTGTTAAAGCTGGGAGATAATCTATTATGATATGGGACGCTCTTATTACCTTTACGAATCTGCAGAGAAACGAGTAATAAAACCTGGAAAACAAGAATCAGACAGATCAGTTGGGTTCACTCTAAAGTAAAAAACAATTTCTTTTACTATTAAATTGACAATTACTGAACGCTTTGCTCACCTGTTCTAATGCTAATTTTATCTGATAACCATTGCTCTTTAAGCTGCCATTTTCATTTCAATTGTATTTAGCGTCTTTATCTGTTTAAATTTGCGCATTTTCAAAAATGATGAATGGCAAAAAATATTCATCTCGAATCATTAAAAAAATCTTTCTTGTGGTCACATGCTTGAGCCACACAAAAAAGGGCCTCATTCGGTTTAGACGTTTTAACATTTTCTGGATGCAAACATGTAGTAAATGCCGTCTTAAAAGTTCGTCCCCCAAACTGTTTCTGTCCAGGCTCCACCTGTCCGCTATCCATGTCAACAAGGACACAACACACCTGGCTCTGAATGCCACACAGGGACACAAGCGTAGCTTATCAATCTAGCTATTACTCAGGCGCAGGCCTAAATGCCACAAAGGGGCACAAGCGTAGCTTATCAATCTAGCTATTACTCAGGCTCTAAATGCCACAAAGGGACACAAGCATAGCTTATCAATCTAGCTATTACTCAGGCCTAAATGCCACACAGAAACACAAGCATAGCTTATCAATCTAGCTATTACTCTGGCGCCGGCCTAAATGCCACACAGGGACACAAGCTTAGCTTATCAATCTAGCTATTACTCTGGCCTAAATGCCACACAGGAACAAAAGCATAGCTTATTAATCTAGCTATTACTCAAACCTAAATGCCACACAAGGACACATGCATATCTTATCAATCTAGCTATTACTCAGGCTCTAAATGCCACAAAGGGACACAAGCATAGCTTATCAATCTAGCTATTACTCTGGCGCCGGCCTAAATGCCACACAGGGACACAAGCTTAGCTTATCAATCTAGCTATTACTCAGGCCTAAATACCACACAGGAACACAAGCATAGCTTATTAATCTAGCTATTACTCAGGCCTAAATGCCACACAAGGACACATGCATAGCTTATCAATTTAGCTACTATTCAGGCTCTAAATGCCACAAAGGGACACAAGCATAGCTTATCAATCTAGCTATTACTCAGGCTCTAAATGCCACAAAGGGACACAAGCATAGCTTATTAATCTAGCTATTACTCAGGCTCTAAATACCACAAAGAGACACAAGCATAGCTTATCAATCTAGCTATTTCTCAGGCTCTAAATACCACAAAGGGATACAAGCAAGCTTATCAATCTAGCTATTACTCAGGCCTAAATGCTACACAAGGATACATGCATAGCTTTTCAATTTATCTATTACTCAGGCTCTAAATGCCACAAAGGGACACAAGCATAGCTTATCAATCTAGCTATTACTCAGGCCTAAATTCCACACAGGGACACAAGCGTAGCTTATAAATCAAGCTATTACTCAGGCCTAAATGCCACACAGGGACACAAGCATAGCTTATCAATCTATCTATTACTCAGACTCTAAATGCCACAAAGGGACACAAGCAGAGTATCAAACTAGCTATAACTCATACTCTAAATGCCAAAAAGGGACACAAGCATAGCTTATCAATCTAGCTATTACTCAGGCTCTAAATACCACAAAGGGACACAAGCATAGCTTATCAATCTAGCTATTACTCAGGCTCTAAATAACACACAAGGACATGCAAGCGTAGCTTTCAAACAAGCTACTAATTCGGCTCTAAATGACACACAGGGACACAAGCATAGCTATCAAACAAGCTATCAATTCGGCTCTAAATTCCACTCAGGGACACAAGCATTGGCTATCTTTCAAGCCCTTAATCGATCTCTACCCTAAACGAAATATGATCTAAACCCAAATACTTGTATTACAAGTTTTATGTAGTTAAGGATTAACGCAGTTAGATCCTTAGACATTATACAAAGCATTTTATATAAGTATGTTCAAACAGCATTTATTACAAACAAACACGCAAAGTATATATTGTATTTATTTTTAGAAAAAATCAATGGAAATCACAGGATTCAATATTAGAAACTCCTTCAGGCGTCAGGTATTGGTTGCTAGGCAACTATTTTATAAGTGTAAAAAGATAAAAATAAAGTAATTCAAAAAAATTATTTTAACTAACAAATATTTGCCATTTATACTACAACTCAAAAAGTAGAGTTATAGCTGATAACATTAAGTTTTTTTTATCAAATGCAAAATTTTATTTATTTTGACGAGCAATATCTCTGTGTTGAAGTCATAACTGGAGCTCTCAAGAACCTGGATACAGGGATAGTAGAGGGGTAAAATCTGGCTCTGGATCTCCAGGGTATAAACACAATAAGAGAGAAGGAAACGAGACCCGTCCTGTCCTAGCAGGTATGATCTCGAATTAGTATCAACATAAGGACTGCAATGTGTGGTTTCATTGCTTTTTTTTTGTAAAATTTTATAGTTTCAGAAATTCAGAGTTAGTGATTGATTGTTAAAAGTTAAAGATAATTTAATCCTTAGGAACCTTTGAACTTTGTGTTTAAAAGCCAATAAATAATTTTGAATTCAAATCTTTATATATTATCTGCTTATCTGTTTGTTTGTTGACCGTCAAAATTGAAAAATTTGGATCGAAAACTTACATTTGATTTTTCTTAATAAAAATCCGTGAAAAAGTTTAAGACTGACAAAAGAAAGAGCAACATTTAAACACTAAATTTTCCAATAGAGAAGTTGGCGCGAAGCACCTTATAACACCTTATATGTGGATATTTCAGGAGATATTACTCAAGGACGTATTGGACTATCCAACAACCGCGAGGAAAGGCTCCAACAAGACCAGGTTTAAAATGATAATAAACCGTAGGGGGTTTTAATTACCATATTTTATGACTGTGCAAAAGAAAAAAACTAATATACAGTTGTCGGAAATCATAAATACAAGGTAACAGATTCCGTACAGTCGTCTCTAAATTTGTCATCTTTTGTAACCCTGTATGCTATAAAACATCGATGAGAATTTTGTCAATTTCTTAAAGCCTCATTTCAGCTTTAGAATGTCATGGTATCGATTTGGGTGGAAACATCTAACAATCGACCCGGTGTTAATAGTTGGTGAATAATTTTCATAATTAAATTCCTTCTTGATATCCCGTGGTGGTTTTACTCTGCAGGGATAACAACTTTAATTGAGAGCTCAAGCAACTATAAACAAAGTAATTTTTGCTGCAAATTCTGATTTTTTAAACCCTATATTTTTGCAAACAGATGTCATAGACCTTTATATTTCAAACAATTGATTCCATATAGATCAAATTGTCTGAATTTAAAATATGAAATGTTTACACCAATCAGGGAGTAACAATTTTAGTTGTGGCAAAAACTCAGTTCCTTCAAAGTGTCCACATTGAATATCGAGATTAAGTGTTCAAAATTAAAGATACTCCGGATAAAGTTGATTTATTTTAATTTTAGATTAAATTGTGTAAATAAACTCATTATTGTTTTAGCTGGCAAAGCTTGGACGGAAAAACTCTGTGTCTTTGGAAAAGGAAAGACAGGAAAACGCCGGTTTAGTCTTTTCATCTGAATTAGGTATTTATTCTTTTTTTTTAATTTATTTGAATTAATGTAAATATATATATACATATATAAAGGGTCTTTTGTTTGAAATATATTCGTTAAATGATGTAATAGATGATTTTACAAAGCAATTAATGAGTTTAGGTTGCATTAATCCGAAATGTCTTTGTGACTAAGGCTTGAAACTTTAGAAATATGACGATCTCAAGTTAAAAGTAAGATTTCTGTCTTGAATCTAGTCTTTAAATGGCTTATTTAATGATTTGGTTAAGAAAGGAAGAAGTTGCAGGGTATCATGAATATACGGAAACAGACAGTACAAATTCCGTACAGTCGTCTCATCCTGTAGCCTAATAAATTAGTAAATACTAATAGAATTATAAAAACTAGACCAAATATTTAATATTTAGTTTACGAAGTAATGAAGGAGGAGGAGAAAAAAGACTATAAACCATCAGGTTCAGGTTCAGGAGCAACCATATCTCCGAACCCAACCAAAAGTAGGCCAGGATCAAGTTCTCCGGGTCTAAGAACCAGTAGAAGTAAGTCCAGAGGAGATGAAACTATTAAACATCCTAAAGAGGAACCAAAGCCTGAGGTGAAATATGTTTTGTGGGACATATCTGTTTATGTTTTCTGGGACATATCTGTTTATGTTTTGTGGGACATCTGTTAATGTTTTTAGGGACATCTGTTTATGTATTGAGGGATATCTGTATATGTTTTGTGGGACATACCTGTTTATGTTTTGTGGGACATATCTAATTATGTTTTGTGGGACATCTGTATATGTTTTGTGGGACATCTGTATATGTTTTGTAGGACATCTGTATATGTTTTGTGGGACATCTGTATATGTTTTGTAGGACATCTCGATTTGTTTTGTGGGACATCTGTATATGTTTTGTGGGACATCTGTTTATGTTTTGTGGGACATCTGTATATGTTTTGTAGGACATCTCGATATGTTTTGTGGGACATTTGTTTATGTTTTGTAGGACATCTGTTTATGTTTTGTGGGACATCTGTTTATGTTTTGTGTGACATCTGTATATGTTTTGTGGGACATTTGTTTATGTTTTGTGGGACATCTGTTTATGTTTTGTGGGACATCTGTATATGTTTTGCAGACCATGGTTAAATTTTACAAACGAAAGAGTATTAAATTAATCTTAAACATTTTCTCTAAAAAAACTGCACTGTCGGTTCAACTACGTTACCTAGCCGGTCTCTCCCTTTAAGTCCATGTGTCTTTTCAGCGAGTAGTTCCGGATGCTATAAGAAACGCTGTTCCCACCGGAACTGTTCTAAAGAAAAGGGATCTAGAGTTTTGTAAACGTCACACAAGATTTGATGAAAAGGTGACGACATTATTTTTGTAAAATTTTGAATAAATTAATTAAATTTATACGAAAAGTGAACTTAATTTAAAAAGTTAAAACTGAGCTCGGAACTTTAATTCCTACTGCTTAATCCGAATATCCACTATGGAAACTTTTACTATTAGTCCTTAATCCACTCTTTTTCTCTTTCTTTGGAGTGCGGGAATAT
This sequence comes from Eurytemora carolleeae, assembly GCF_000591075.1. Taxonomy (NCBI): domain Eukaryota; kingdom Metazoa; phylum Arthropoda; class Copepoda; order Calanoida; family Temoridae; genus Eurytemora; species Eurytemora carolleeae. Next base: position 216,886 of record NW_019396096.1, on the reverse strand, counting down.
TGTTCGTAAATTGTATTGACCATTGACAGCTTTGAAAATAAATTCGGAGAACAAATAAAATGTTTATCCTAATCCTAATCAATCAATTAAGTCGGCAATATACACCATATATAGCCTGCTTAAAGAAAAGTACCAATGAAACTAATATCTTGAATCGAACTCTAATTTTAGAATCTCTATATATTTTCAACCTGATGGTGTAAACCTTTGACATTTCAAACTTTATCTATATGATTGCGGGTGTGACCTTATGACATTAGTTTGCGAAGATATAAATTTTAAAAAATTGTAATTTGCTTCAAATATTTAGTTTTTTTGCATGCTCAATCATTGATCTTAAAATAAACAAATATCTAAATATTTCATTCTTGTCAGATTATTGACTTCATTTCCTTCCAATATTTTCTCATAACCTTTTGACATTTTTACCAAAAATGCAAAAATTTTAATGGGAAATCTTATTTTTGGATTTAACTGCATCCCTTGTCATGATCAAGCTTTTCGTCCAGAGACAGGGACAGACTTATCGATACTTTTTCTTTTACCCGGACAACGCTTTCAAAATGTTTTTGATTAACGGTAATTACAAATCCAAATTTTTGTCTCTCTCTCAACCATGGTTTCCAATGAAAAGGGAAAAAGTTCTCAACTGCAATGCAAACTTGTCTCATTCTGAGAAACATTTTGAAAAGCTTAATCTTGACTGAAATGACATCATTGTTTCTTTCTCTTGTTGTTTTTCTTCAATAAATTCAGCAATATTTCAGACAATAACCTGGTGGTTTAAATCATTCAGAAAGGTAAAGGATTATACAGGGTGTCCCATTAAACATGAGATCTAAGTGAGGACCATGTGATCGCCTTTGTTAAGAATCAGCAGTATCTCGTCACTCGGTTCAATTCCTATGTTTATTTGGACACCCTGTAGTTTTAAAACAATACAAAGATAAAATCACGAAACTTTTTGCGATGAAATAAAATAAAAATCTATAAGTTATTGAATTACTTATTATTACTGGTTACAACTTTACAAACTATTTTATTTTCAACTTTTAGATTCAAAATTTTTGATTTGGAAACATATTGAAAACATATTTCTTTAAATGGAATGTCTAATAATTATCTGACTCTTTTTTTGGATGATGCCATAATGGATTCACAATTGTACTTTTACTCAAGCATGTCTATAAGGAAGACGGGAAAGATCGCGGCCAAAATTTATCTAATTTTAATTTGAGAATCGAAATCGTTTTTAAGTGCAATTGTATACAAAACAAACAAGAAATATCTTGAAATATTAACTTCATATCTGAATGATTTGTTTGAAATTAAATTGACTTCTTTACGATTCCAGTCGCATGTTGCAACTTTCTGAATTTGTACGGAATCTACGTTCTTCAGTATAAGTCGTGTTTAACAATTTTCTCCTTATAGACGCAAAAGATGAAAGTAAGATTAGTTGCGATCAAAAGCGATTATTTTTAGCCGTAAACCTATACCCCCTTTCATTTTTCGCGAACACTCCCTTTAACGGTTAAATGGTGCTCTTGTGAATCATTAAGAGTCAATTTGAACTAGGTTGACAATTTATCTGATATTTTGCAAAGGAATGTCCGAACGGAAAGCTGTCACGTGCCCATCTGCTCCAGCTGTTTCGTCAGGTCTTTCCGGCGGGCAATGGAGAAACTTTCTGTACTCATATCTTCCGAATATTTGATTCAGATGGAAATAGTTTCCTAGATTTTAAGGTATGTATGAAAGGTTTATAACGGAAGTTGATTTGACTTCCACGTAATTTGCTTTCCTCTCATTCATCGCAATTCAGTACAATTCGGGCACAGTTCTTCGCAATTCCGCGGAACGGAATTCTGATTGGAAACCCTTCATGAATACAATGATAATTTGTTTTGTATTTTTCACAGATAGAGACAATATAGAAATACAAAAGTTACAGGGATGAAGAGATTTTGCTTTCTGAAAAATTTACCACAAAAATAGAAAGAAAAAGTATTTCGTTTCTGATAATCATTATATTCATGACCGACCCCCACCCTCCCCCCTTCTGGCTCTCAATGAAAAGTAGCACTTGAAACTTTCCACTCTACGAATTGAGAGGGTGATGGGATGGGCAGCTCTTTTTATTATTGGGTTTCCAAGACCAGATAACTCTACGATTGGAAAAGATCATTTCTGAATATTTTACAGGAATTCTTGATGGCTCTAGATATTGCTCAGTGCACAGATGAAAAGGAAAAGTTAGAATGGGCTTTCAGGTAGTTTTCTGCTTATTTTTTCAGAAAATTCTCAAAGTTACTCCCGTCGTTTACCCGCGTTTAATCTCAAATTATGATTGTATCATTGCCCGAGGTAACCCGTGGAAAAAAAGGAATTTTTATATTTTTTGTCAAGATCGCCCCCCTGGATACCCATGGGTTCTTTTTTTTAAATGTCAGCCAATTTGGTTCGGCTGTTTGGACAGCACACGAACATAAAACTGAGCAAAGAGTTTGATTGTATAGATACAAATGATTTCGAATTCGTGACTTAATTCCCATGTTTTTTTGGGACAACCTGTTATTCCTTCAATTTTGAATTTTGATGCTTTTGGAAGTATAAAAACCTATATCTTGAATGTATGATGTTGATGCTAGTGGAAGTGTAAACCTATATATCTAGAATGCATGATGTGAATGCTAGTGGAAGTGTAAACCTATATCTAGAATGTATGATGTTGATGCTAGTGGAAGTGTAAACCTATATATCTAGAATATATGATGTGAATGCTAGTTGAAGTGTAAACCTATATCTAGAATGTATGATTTTGATGCTAGTGGAAGTGTAAACCTATATATCTAGAATGTATGATGTGGAAGTGTAAACCTATATATCTAGAATGTATGATGTGGATGCTAGTGGAAGTGTAAACCTATATATCTAGAATGTATGATGTGGATGCTAGTGGAAGTGTAAACCTATATATCTAGAATGTATGATGTTGATGCTAGTGGAAGTGTAAACCTATATCTAGAATGTATGATGTTGATGCTAGTGGAAGTGTAAACCTATATATCTAGAATATATGATGTGAATGCTAGTTGAAGTGTAAACCTATATCTAGAATGTATGATTTTGATGCTAGTGGAAGTGTAAACCTATATATCTAGAATGTATGATGTGAATGCTAGTGGAAGTGTAAACCTATATATCTAGAATGTATGATGTTGATGCTAGTGGAAGTGTAAACCTATATATCTAGAATGTATGATGTGGATGCTAGTGGAAGTGTAAACCTATATCTAGAATGTATGATGTTGATGCTAGTGGAAGTGTAAACCTAGTGGAAATGATAAATATAATCTCTACTATGGATGATCTTGAAGGGGAAGAAGTTAGGCCTGGAATGGATTCTCCTGCTGAAAGGTTGATTTATTAAGTTCTTTAAATATATTTTTGAATACAGACTAAATTTCATCTTGGGTTCATATTTTGATCTTCCATAGTTTAATATTTTATGAAAATTTATGAAATAAAGAAAACAAAACCTAATAATTTTTTTTTACTGTTTTCTACAGCTTCTAGTTATGAAATTTCTGGTGTTGGGACATTTCATAGAAAGACATTTCATAGACAGGACATTTAATAGAAAGGACATTTCATAGATAGAACATTTCATAGATAGGACATTTCATAGATAGGACATTTCATAGATAAGAGATTGTATAAATAAGAGATTGTATAGATCGGACATTTCATAGATAGGACATTTTATAGATAGGATATTTCATAGAATACATCTCATAGACAGGACATTTCATAAATAGGACATTTCATAGAAAGGACATTTCATAGATAGGACATTTCATATAGAGAGAATATTTTTCATACCGTGTTACCCACTAAGAATGAAACTTTAGGTAGGCTCGTATAGAATTTAAACTGCCTTGTTTCTTATATTTATGCTTTCCTGCAAATGTGATCTTATTTCTTTCCTTCACAAATCATTAAATAAACCATTAAACAACTGTTTTCAGGGCAGAAGACTTATTTTTACATTGAGATCGTCATATTTTAAGGAGTTTAGGTCGTCTTTACAGTCTCATCCTTTGTGGGTAACCCAGTAGATAAATAATTTGTATTCGTCCAAGTTTAATAGATCAGGCCCTGTTTTTGTTCAACGATCTCTCTGATTTTTCACTTCACATATTTTTCATGTTTTAGCTTTATACTGATAACATATCATATTGTTGATTTATTGTTAGTCAAACTGATTAAATTTTCTAAAATTGGGACATTTTTTTACATACCCTAAACCTTAAATTGTCTATGAAAAATCTGATCTGTTTATGAAAAGTCCTATCTATGAAATATCCTGTCTATGAAATGTTCTATCTATGAAAAATCTGATCTGGTTATGAAATGTCCTGTCTATGAAAAGTCCTATCTATGAAATGTCCTTTCTATGAAAATTCCTATCTATGAAATGTTCTATCTATAAAATGTCTTTCTATATGAAATGACCCATAACACCAAATGCTTATGACATTATACGGTAGCTAGTTTAATTTCAAAACTGTAGGATCCGACATTTTTAGTAAAATATGTTAGCTCTAGATTAATTTATCGGGATGTATTTGATCGGATTGTGTGTTAAAATCCGACTTTTAGATTTAAAGTGGTGACCAAAATATAAAGGTATTCTTATATCAGGGCTCGCGAGGTGTTTAGCAAGCTTGATTTGGATGGAGATGGGTCCTTGACAATGAAAGAGTTTGTATCAGGATACCTTAAACTGCTTGATATTCCGGAATCTTGAAGTAAACCTTAAACTACTTAATATTCCGGAATCTTGAAGTAAACCTTAAACTACTTAATATTCCTGAATCTTGAAGTAAACCTTAAACTACTTAATATTCCGGAATCATGAAGTAACCTTAAACTACTTAATATTCCGGAATCTTGAAGTAAACCTTAAACTACTTGATATTCCGGAATCTTGAAATAAACCTTAAACTACTTGATATTCCGGAATCATGAAGTAACCTTAAACTACTTAAAATTTCGGAATCTTGAAGTAAACCTTAAACAACTTGATATTCCGGAATCTTGAGGTAAACCTTAAACTACATGATATTCCGGAATCTTGAAGTCTTAAACTACTTGATATTCCGGAATCTTGAAGTAAAACTTAAAATACTTAATATTCTGTAATCATGATTAAACCTTAAACAACTTGATATTCCGGAATCTTGAAGTAAACCTTAAACTACGGAATCTTGAAGTCCAACCTTAATATTCCGGAAAATGAATAAAACCTCAAACTACTCACACTGCAAAAAGTCTCATTAATGTGTTCTTACTGTGCAGTGCTCATCATAATTATATGTCTTCGTCAAAAATGTATATTATATCCTATTGTATTACATCCTAAGAAACTATTTTTTTCAGAAACATAAATGTTACCAAAAACTCTGCTGTTTCGAAAGTAAAGCAGTAAATTTTAAACTGGAAATATTGTAAAATTTACTTCAAAGAAGAATTTTGTTAAAGCTTTGATAATGTCGTAAACTATCAGCATTTCCTTAATTCAAAAATATTTCTGATTTTGTCGTAATTTAATTTTGTTTGTTTTAATGAAATTCTTATACATGCAAAAAGGAATTCAGTTTTTGCCACAAACTAAATTTTCTCATTCCCATATTTTTGCAATTCATTGTCGTAGACCTAAGATATTTCCAACTATGAATTCTGTTGGATTAAATAATAAATATTTGAAATATCAAAGGTTTACCATGAGGTTGCAAATATAAAGGGGATTAGAAAGGTTGAGTTTGAAGAAAATACCCAGTTCCTTCCATTGAATTAACTATTAGTATATTTTGAACATTGAAAAAGAAATGGAAGAAAAGAAATGTAACTGCCAAGAAACAACTTTAATTATGCCTGACTTGCATTTTTCGTAAGAAAAACTATAATAGTAATCAATAACTCGTCTCCACTCTATACCCGTAGTAAATTTGAATTTGAACAGGACCTACCCAGTTTGTACCGGCCTGCCAGATAACAGCGTGAACTGACCCGATCCTATGGTACAGTACGTCGCCCTAACCAGACTAACATTTGACAGGGGTCAATTTTCTTGGCATAGTCCCGTGCGAGGGCTAACTATGACAACTCCCATGGCGCGTTCAGACTTTTTACAGTACCCGGCCTAATCCTAGGCCTATTTGACCGACCCCACTGGCTTAGTCCACCGTGTCTCATAATGTAATTATTTATCAAAATCTTGTTTTTGACGAGTTAAAGTTTATTTAATTCTTATTTAAAGGGGTTGCATGCGTAATTTCAAGTGACGGAGATGTACAACGGTACCCTTAATTGTAAACTAGAAATCAACATGTATAATCCTGAAAACTGAAATTTTTCAATTGTGGTTTATTTACAAAAGTGAACAAGATTGATCTGACTTAACAACTTTGAAACCAAGTAACATGACAAGATCTTCCACATTATTGATTAGATGAAGGTTTCAAGGGTACCATTGTGAATCAGGAACTGACGTTTTTGCAAAAAGGGTCACTTAAAATTATGCATACAGTCCCTTTAATGTATGATACTATTAATATGTAAAATGTATGTTAATATAGATATAAAAGATGTTAATAATGAGTGCTATGTACTTACAATTATATCTTTTTTATTCTTTTGGCATAATGTCACTCAGTATATACTTTCTCCCAAATATAATTTAAATAAAATGTTGTTTCGTTCTTTTTCTTCATTTAAAAAGTTATGAAGATGAAACATGGATAACAAAAAATAACATTAACTATCCGACTGCGCGTAAAAACTTTGGGCCTCAGAGTTATTGTGAACGAAAAACCCCAAAATTTTGAAAAGACGACATCTAGCGTCCTATTTGCTATTTGAATTAATCTATGGTCTCCACAATGCTGGAAATTCAGTGTTTTGTTTAAACAAAGCTTACAAAAATTATAAATCACAGACTACACAGACTGCTCATACACTCTACCTAAATAGGCTGAGCAGACCTATTGTGTCCCGGCACGCCATGCTTTGGTTCCATGTAATGTTTTCTGACTGAAATCTCTCGACCACTTGTTGCATTCAGGGGTTAAGTTTTATAACTTTTAAAGAAATACTCTAATTTTAAACATAAACATAACGTTTATGAATATTGTGTATTTTTAAAGATTTTGCATGTCCTATTCAAAGGATCCATGAATATCCCTGAATACAGATGTCTCCTGATTGGTCGTGTACAGTCCTTGTACACAATAGAACATGCTGTGGAAAATATCGCATATTTTAGGTGTTAATCGATCTCTGTAACTCTCTTATCTCTGTTATCAACTCAAATTGAGCTCATACAAAGTTTGTGATCTTGTAAACTCAGTTTTTGGGAACTAGAGTTTCCAATGCGCGATAATAGCGCAAAACTTTATCTGTAGTTGGCTAACTTATCTTAACAAATTTAAAATTTATCTTGACAAAAAACAAAATTTTTCTAAAAATTTCAAATTTACAGAAAAAAATGCGAAATTCCTAAAATTTCAAAATCATCTGTATTTTTCTTACCCTTTTAAACATTAAATATTCATGTAGACAGATTTATATTGTTTTTTTTCAACTATTATTTATCATAAAAAGGCTAAATAAAAGACAGACCATAAATAAACAGAATAAATTATATAATAGTTCGTCTATCAAGTCTGTCAAATCTGAAGATTATATTTATAAATCTATATCTTTGACGAATACAAAATTAGTTAGTTGTTTCGGATCCAACTTCGAATAAAAGTTTCATTTTTTATTTAAGTAAAAAATCAGTCATTTTTACTTTGTCAATTTATCATGCATAGGTTTGTATTTAGATTTGTTTATTATTGCACAGTTATTAAGCTTATTATTGTATGTTTTTAAAATACTTTGGTTTAATTTTGTATATTTGTATTACATACTTTTATCCATTTACTGTAAATAAATAAATAAATTCAGATAACGAAAAAAACCTTTTCTAATAATGCTTGATATTTAGATAAATATAATTTATTTTCAACCACAGGGTGTCCCACGAAACATGACAATAGCAAGACGACTTGAAAGTCGTCTTTGATATTTGAATTTATTTGTGACATTTAGTCTTCTATCTACTTTAACAAGTATGATTCTTGAAACAATTATCACATAATTCTCCTAGCCCTGGCCTTTACAAAATGTGGTCTGCGTTTTTTGTGGTTTCAATATTACCGGAGATATAATTCAGATTTCAATTTTGTTAAATAAAAGCAAAATTGTCGAAATCTGAACGAAATTGTTCATATCTTGGGTAATATTGAAAGCACAAAAAATGCAGACCACATTTTGGAAATGGCAGGACTAGGGGAATTTTGTGATTATTATCTCTAGAAACTTACTTCTAAAATTAGGTTGACAAATAAATGCAGCAAATTATATCAAAAATCAAGACGATATTCAAGTCGTCTTGCATACTGTCATGTTTCGTGGGACACCCTGTATGTATCTCAAAGTTGAAAATAAATTATATTGATCTAAATATCAAGCATTATTAGAAAAGGTTTTTGCATGGTTAAATTTTACAGTGTTACAACTATGGAGCGAACCTAAATTTTCTTGGTACCTCAGGGACATCAGATAGAAATGTTATTGGTCGCGATCATCTCTTAACATTTTATAGCTTTAGCCTATACCCCTATCATTTTACCTTAACAGTCCCTTTAATCATAGTTAATTAATTTGATAATAACTACTTTTTTAAATAATTCGAACGAACAAATTTTCAAAAAAAATATTATTTATTGGTTCAAAATCTTACCTTACAAAATCAGCATTGTTCAAGATGTTGTTTATAGACTGAGAAAAATAATAAACAATCCGCCAATAATTCTTTGCGACCAATTTGCTATTAAATATTTATAAAATTTGTTTATTATAAAAAACGTCACGGGTAGTGTTAAAAAGATATAAGAAAGGTATTTCAAAATTCATTATATTTATTAAAATTGAAATTGATCACATGTGCCAATTCTAAAAGTTGCACAATTTAGAATAACCAAATAGGTTGTCAAGTCTATGACAATCTATTTGAGAATAACTATATAAATCGAGTTTAGCATTCATAGAGTCACATGGCCATTTAAATTGATTAAAAGACTTTGATTTAAAGTTACAAAAAAGCAATCACACATCCATATTCAAAAATAGAGCGTAAAATAACTCAAACAAATATCAAAAAATTCTCCATAGCGTGTGAAATAAATGTATAGGCTTGTATTTGTTTATCGTAAATATGTATTGGAGACACCTAGCGTTAAAAATTTTAAGCTGAAAATACTCATGCGTTCTCTCTATGCAAGTCATGCTGCAGGTATAAATACACACTTGCACGCACGACAGATTGTTCTGAAACGTGAGTGTACTGTGTAGTGTATATACAAGGAGTATGTACTGTGTAGTGTATATACAAGGAGTATGTAATAGAAGGGAGATATAACTGACGCGGCCCACCCTACCATATGATTATACATGCTATGCAGACGGTACTCCATTTGAATAAGAAGCATTTGTCTGATGTACAATTACCGCGTATACAATAACCTATTCTGAATATTTTTATACAAATGGAGTACACTTCTGCAAAGCATGGAAATCATATGGTAGGGCGGGCCACGTACGTTGTATCTCCCTTCTATTTCATACTCATATATATATATATATATATATATATATATATATATATATATACCACAATGGATGTGTATGCCCTTGAAACCGGGATAGATAGATACATCAAGTAAAGCGTGTTCCAATAAACATAGTAATTAATAAAAACATAAAAAAAAACAATGTAATAAAATAAAGGTCGAACATTTTTATGAACTTTTCAAAATGTGGTCTACCTTCTTTATATTTTTTCAAACTGAAAAATATATAAACATTTTCACAATTTTGTTGTTATTTAATAAAATGAAATCTGGACAGATTTCTTGAAATATTGTATTTGTAAACCACATTTTGGAATTACCTATACTAGAAGTTTTAATTAGTAACTGTTTTAACTTGGATACTGCATAGGCATAGACACAGGAAGTACAAAATATTCGGTTTATATGTACGTCTAATGAATTATACTTTTTAGTCTTTGATCTTAAAATTTATTCATAAAACTCATCTAAACATTTATTTAAAAATTGTTCCTTAAAATAATTTAATAGAAGAAAAAAGAAGAAAAAGATGATATTTATTTTGACAAATTATAGTTTATTATTTTATGTTAGGTAGGTAGGTAGGTAGGTAGGTAGGTAGGTAGGTACGTAGGTAGGTAAGTATACAGGTAGGTAAGTATACAGGTAGGTAAGTAGACAGGTAGGTATGTAGGGTAGGCAGAAGGAATATAGATACAAGGAATGTAAAGGTAGAATTATATAAATAATGTGTACTGCAGTTTATGAGAGGAAAGTAAACAAACCTTAGTCTGGATATTGGACATAAATGGATAGAGATAGACAGATATTTAGATATGAAGATAAATAAATACCTCTAGTGCAATGAAACCCTTTTCTATCCAGTAATGAGCCCATTCTACTCGGCATTCCTATTTAAATATATAAAAATTTTACTAATTTGAGAAAAATTGAATTAAAATAAAAACACAGCCAAAAAATTTGCATTGATCAAGCTCTTTTTGTAAAAATGATGTTGTAAAACATAAATCCAATTTGAGACCTTTTCACTTTTTTTGATTTTTAAAAAAAATATTTTTCGCTGGCGCTGGATTTTCGAACATTCCTGGAAAATATAAAAATGTCGTCTTCATTATCAAAAATCCTCGAAACAGAAAAATATTTTCATAAGCAACTCTCAGATCATGAAAAATACAAAATATTATGAAATATCAATTATTTACGAATGCGTCGAAAAATAATCGATGACTATTGTTTGTAATATCTGAATGATTTGTTTGGAATTAAATTGATTTGTTTACGATCCGAGTTGAATGTTGCATCTTTCTGGATGTGTATGGACGTTACGTTCTTTGGTATTAGTCGTTTTTAATCATTTTCTCCTTATAGACACAACAAGTAAGATTAGTAGCGATCAAAAGCGCTTTTTTATCTCATTAAGCCTATACCCCCTTTCATTTTTCGCAAACACTCCCTTTAATTTTGATAATTTCAACCATGCTTCTTGTAAGCAATGGCAAGTCACTTTTACTGAGAATCCGCAAATGAAATTGAACAATGAAACATCAACAAGGTTAAACAAACAGACTAAGCTGTACTGTTGTAAATCGGGCATTGTCAGTTCTTTGCATGTAGGATCACTTGAAATTACACTTACAGTCCCTTTCATTGGTTAAATTTGGATCGAAAGTAATAGCTCCTGAGGTAAAGACAGAACGGATTAACTTGAGAGAGTCCATCCTGAAAACGACCTGGTCCTGGCTGTGTTTAACAAGCACGGAGAGGTTTTGTATTGGTTGAATCCCTGAGTTTATCATCTCACAAATCATCCGAACCTACCACACAAACACAATTGAAAATAGAATAAGATCAAACCTTTTGTTTTTTTAATCCAAAGGTCCGTCTTTCTCAGGATCCAAGGATCAATTTATTTTCTAGAAGAAGGAGAGAAAACTGTTCTTATACCTTAGCCCTGGATTCTGGATCTGCAGGAAGAAGATTTGCTTCAGGAGCAATCTCGTTTATGTATTCCATAATGAAACAGATATACTTTGGGTAATCTGGAAACAGATATACTTCTGATTAACCTGGAAACAGATATAATTTGGGTTAACCTGGAAACAGATATACTTTGGGTAATCTGGAAACAGATATACTTCTGATTAACCTGGACAGAGAAATACTTTGGGTTAACCTGGAAACAGATATACTTTGGCTTAACCTAGAAACAGATATTTGGGTTAACTTAGAAACAGATACTTTGGGTTAATCTAGAAACAGATACTTTGGGTCAACCTGGAAACAGATACGTTAGGTTAACATGGGAAAAGATACTTTTCGGTTAATCTGGAATCAGATAAGCTTTGGGTTAACCTGGAAACAGATATACTTTGGGTTAATCTGGAAACAGATAAGCTTTGGGTTAACCTGGAAACAGATATACTTTGGGTTAATCTGGAGTCAGATACTTTGGGTTAACTGGAAACAGATACTTTGGGTTAACCTTGATATAGATATGCTTTTTGGTAACCTTGAAACAGTATACTTTGGATTAACCGGGAAGAAGATACTTTGGGTTAACTGAAAACAGCTACTTTGGGTGAACTTGGAAACAGATACAATTTAGGTTAAAGGGACAGTAAAGGAAAAATGAAAGGGGGTATAGGCTGAAAGCTAATCACTTTAGCTCTTGATCGCGACCCATGAAAGTCATATCTGATGTTCAGGTCTCGAGAAATTTATATAAAACTGTGTCAAATATATACGAAAATTAATATATATAAAATTTTGTGTAAAAGTAGTAGGTTTAAACAGATCATATTCAGCAAGTAAGCAACCAATCTGAAAACGATGATATCCCAGAGAAAGCTAATTGTAAATTAGGTTTACTTTTATATTTGTTATTTCTATTTTCAATAGATTTCATTCATAATTTTATTTTTACGTCCGTATTACTTGACCAGAAATTCCACCAATGGCAGTGCAGTAAAGTGGTCACGTGATACAGGCGGAGACACGTGACCAGTATACTTCTCTGCCATTGGTGATAGTTCTGGTCACGTGATTTAAGTTTCAGATTTTCAAAATTTTACTTATATGAATTTTCGTGTAATTTTAACACAGTTTTATATCAGTTTCTCGAGACAGAAACATCAGATATAACTTTCATTGGTCGCGATCAAGAGCTAAAGTGATTAGCTTTCAGCCTATACCCCTTTTCATTTTCCCTTTACTGTCCCTTTAACCAACAGATACTTTTGGTTAATCTGGAGATAGGTATACTCGAGGTCAACCTGGAAATAGATAATTTGGGTAATCTGTAAACAGATACTTTTGGTTTATCTGGAATTATCTTAATAGTTATTGGTAGGTAGTTGAACTACTGTGGGCCGGTATAAGAAAAAAAAAGTGGTTTATCTAGGAGTCTTGTCAGCAGGGAACTTTGGAGGAATCATGCTTCATTTTATTTTAGTTATTCCTTTTTCGGATCAAAGCTCCATTCATGATAACCATCTTATCCCATGCGATATCAAAGAAAGATTAAATTAATCCGCAGATTAACAAAAGATCGAAATCCTACACTGATCTCGATATCCGCAATTCAAGAGTTCCCAGCTCTGTGTAAGGAATTGAGTTTTAGCCACAAACACTGATTTTTAATTTCCATATCTTTTCCCCAATGTCGTAGACCATGGATATTTAAAATTAAGAATTATATATGATCAACTAATATAAGTTTGAAATATCATAGGTCAACACCATCAGGTTGCACAGATATAGAGATAAGAAAATTTGAGTTTGTGGGGAAGACCATAATTCTGTTTATTATGAAATATCTGCGGAGTGTAATCTTACTTCATTCCATTGATCTCAAGAGTAGGAAGCTGGCACAATGGATTCAGGGAACTAAAAAAACATTTTATTTTTACCCGAATAGGATGACAATTCAGAGACGATGTCACAGAATTTATAATTACTTTTTCCTTAGAATATTGATCCTGCAACTTTAATCTTGTTTTTTATATCCAAAGTCAAACCATTAAAAGAATTGTTAGAAAAAGGTATTTAATTGTGGATTCGTTATATTTTTATTGAGTTACATGTCGTCTTTGTAGTTTCATGCTCTATGGGTAGCCCTGTAGGTAAAGGGTGTTGATTAAAATACCACAGTACTGAAAGATAACTAACAAAATCAGAAAGAGGAGTGCCAAAAATCCAAAAAATGTTCCAAATAACGGACTGCGGCACTGCACTTGATCTGTTTTTAATGAATATGATAATTTTCAACAAAACCAATAATTTTACGAAAACATTCGATTTTGCCCAAGAAAACACTAAATAAGAAAGAGTAAAAAAGAAATGTATAATGATTATTTATTAAGATATCTTACCTATACTCAGTTTTCAAATGCTCTCCACCATCCTTCACTAAACATAAAGAAATTGACGATTATACATATACTGAGCGTCCAATATCATATTAGATTATCTCCAATCTTTAACGCCAAAATACGCACATAATACTCTAAAAATCTAGCATTATCAGCAAAATAAATTTTCTATTAACCTTATTAAATTTTTCAAAATGATTCATTCTTCTTAAATTTTCTGATTTTTCCCCCAAATCGTAATTTAGACCCATTGACGCGGTCTAATTTGATGTGGGACACCCTGTAGTTCCTCGAGAAGGAAGTCTTTCAAGCAGGGTTCAAATCATCAATTTAAAAATATGGCTTGCTCTCTTTTCTTTGTAAAATTTAAGGCGGACAAACCAACCCGGCCAAAAGTTGTAAGGCCGGTGTCGTGTGTGAGAGCCTACCTCGCCTGGAAAAATCTAAAAACCAATGTTTTGACAATTGCCTTTATTAAATAAAGTATTTTGACTGGGAAAACACTTGTTTATTATTTTTTTTGCGTTTTCCCTTCAATAATACTTTTTAGAGCTAAATAGGCATTTATTTGTGTAAAATAGTAAATTTCAATGTTTTAAAATTGGTTTTAATTTATAAACTTGTATTGAAATGATAAAACACAGAGAGGGATAGGTTCCCCATTCAGCGTAGGCACTCATTGAAGTTGCAGGGTAGGCTTTCCAATGCACGACATAGAGGTCAAAATTCGAAAGTTTTGCATACAGCAAATTTCGAAATTTAAAAATTATTAATATCCATGCCAAAAAAAACAGAAAAATCTCAGAAACTTTCATCTTTATGAAATATGATAAACTTACCCAGATTTACGATTTTATACTCCACATCTATTCCAGCAATCTATAATAAAACTTTTAAAACTTGTGATATCAAAATAAATAAAAATTAAGAAATTTTTAGAAAAAAATCTGACCTCTAGAGCAATCCTGACCCTCCAAGAACATGATGACCTCCAGTAAGAATAAAGCACCGGTTTTGCCCCTGTGTTTGTATCGGTAGACCTCATCTTCTGAAATCTGATTCAGGAAACTCTCATTTATTAATAAAATAAGATTTTTATTAAATCTAGACAAAGTGTTGTTAACCATTAATTATAAGAACTCTGTAAAATGTCGTCTTCAACTCGAATCTCCTGTCGGAGACAGCCAAACCAAATTTTCAGCCTGCAATTCCCTTTGTACTTCTCCCACGGAGCTTAAAATATTTTCGTTGTTGTGAAATCATTAAAGTTAAGCAAAATATTTTCATAAGAAGCATTAGTGAATTTCGTTAAATATTCAACTGTAATTTTTCAGAAGTTAAAAAAATTCTATGCCTGCCCCTCCCCCAATCTCACTTTACTGCCATCGGCTATGGAGTGTATACCGGTTAAACAACTTCTAGGAAAGGGTGCCCTCAAAACAAATACTAAAATATTTGAAATCTAAAAAAAGAAATTGAAGGTTTATAGATAAAAAAAATTATAGTGACGTCTTAATTAAAATATTTTTAATTATAATCAATATAAATACCTTTTAAAGTTGAAGAATTTTATTTTAATGCATTATGCAATCCATTTCATGATTTCGCTATTGATACAAAATATCAGAAATTCACGCTTGCACAATTAAAAATAATGAATTACTAAAATTTTATAATTCAACTCTCGAATTTATTACCAAACATTAAGGTTTATGATAACTTTATTTGAAAGAATTGAAGAATACTACGACGACATTTAGCCACTTTGTCACAACTGCGGAAGAAACAGGGTTATCCACAAAGGATGAGACTGTAGAGACGACTGTACAGAATTTATACTATCTGTTTCCTGATATTACTGATTGCCTGCAACTTTAAACGTGCGTCTTTATTTTCTTTATTTATCATTTAATATAGACAAATTTGATAAGAAAACTTAACTAAACCTTAAAATCATCAGATTTACCCTAAACAGGCTGTGGGGGGGGGGGGCAAAACTTAATATTTGTCAAAAACAGAAAAATTATTCGTTATTCCGACCCTTTAGGCATTTTTTCAACCCTTCCTAGCACCCCCACTATTAAAGTTAGCGATCTAATTTTTTTCAATGAGCTGGCCTTGAAAAGTTGGGTTTTGAACATGAATTTCAACCCTATCCTACATTTTTCTTAAAGGCCAAAAGAAAATATTGTCTTATGATAATAAAAGCGTAAAATAAGGCTCAAAAATGTTGGTAACCCTGTATAGAAAGAGTTTCGGCATTAAAGTCTCTTTCTTTGTGGGTAACCCTGTATGTAATATGTATACGCAAATTAAATTCCTTCTTTCCCTTATATTTCTAACAGTTGGATAATATGTTGTGTTAATTCATGTATTCAGACTTCAGAGTTTTGTAACCATGGAACATAAAGTTTAGGAAGGTTCCATCAAAGTCGTGTAACCATGGAAAATAAAGTTTAGGAAGGTTCCATCAGAGTCGTGTAACCATGGAAAATAAAGTTTAGGACGGCTCCATCAGGAGTCGTGTAACCATCGAAAATAAAGTTTAGGAAGGTTCAATCAGAGTAGTATAACCATGGAAAATAAAGTTTGGGAAGGTTCTTTCAGAGTCGTGTAACCATGGAAAATAAAGTTTAGGAACGTTCCATCAGAGTCGTGTAACCATGGAAAATAAAGTTTAAGAAGGTTCCTCCAGAGTCGTGTAAGTTAAGGAAGGTTCCTTCAGAGTCGTGTAACCATGGAAAATAAAGTTTAGGAAGGTTCTTTCAGAGTTGTGTAACCATGGAATATAAAGTTTAGGAAGGTTCCATCAGAGTTGTGTAACCATGGAAAATAAAATTTAGGAAGGTTTAACGTAGTTTAACATATCAAATCAACCAGAAGACAATTTCATCATTTTAATTTCACAGTTTAATGGGTCTTTCTGTAATTCCTGAATTTTAATTTTCTTGGTTCCGTCCTTTGAAATCTCGAAGTGGAGATATGTGAGAGATTCATAGATATGAATAACAATAGTCAGACGGTCAAACAGAGATTACAATTTTATATATATATATATATATATAGATAAGATGTATGAGAAATGTTTCGAATATCTAGCAAATTGGTTTTCTAATTTTACTATGCTTGTTTAAGCTTATCTAAAATATATCTTGTATTACACACTACATACACTACACGACTAGAATACAGATGTATATAAATACTAACTTATTATGTATTCTTATTTTAAACCCATTCAATGAAGTACGGGATGAGAGGGGGGGTAAAAAACATGTTTTACTGTTTTGACAAAATCTTATTTATTCATCTATTGAATAATTATTAACCCTATTCCGACTGATGTTTAGTTTACCCAAAATAGTCTTGTTGACCTTTAAAAAGGTCAGAAAATATACAAATAAAGAAATCAGGAAAAACACAAATATTCTATAACATTTATTTAAGAAAAATAAAATTGTTTTGAAATATTTGCACATGGCGAAGGTTAAAATTGGTTGATTTAGAAATTAACAAAAAGGAATTAATGATGGATATTAGATGGTGCTTCAAGGGAGTGTTGTAGAGCTTCATGTTGGTGGAGCAGATCCGGGAACTGGGACAACAGGGTTTATCAATGTATCAGAGGCAAGGCAACTCGAGATAGCGGAAACTTCGGACAAAGCTCGACAAGTTTCCTAAGTAAGCTTCTCAAGAAGTTAATAGGGAGATCAGAAGTATAAGCATGCCTGCTGTTAGTTCAGTATCTGCATCATCAGCACGAAGGAGTCAGGGGGGTGATGTAGAGCTTCATGTTGGTGGGGCAGATCTACAGGTGCGTTGCGCTGAGTATCTGCATCATCATCATGGAGGAGCCAGGGTAGAGATGGAGTTGTGAATATGAGTGTTCGTAACTGACTGCCGGTTGAAGCGGGGATCTAAGGTGAGCGGGGATTTGACACATGTGGTGTGCTTGCTTCCTGTGTACACAAACATTGAGAATTAACGTCGGCATTTGAGTCGGAAAAATCGTCTTCCTTATATTTCGAATTTATTTTAACAAGTCTGGGGGGGGGGGTCCATGGGATCCTCCCTCCTCTATTTCCATATTGTGATACAAATCAATAACATTTGATACACTTTTGCAAAGCCTTGGGCTCTACTTTGTTAATCTGCAAAAAATTAGCAAATTTGCAAAATTTCAAATATTTATTGTAGTTTCAAGTTACTAAGCAAAAAATGTGCAAAAACAAAAAAGTGCGCGAAATATGATAAATTATACTTATTTAAAAAGCCCTTACCACGGCAAATTCAAATATGCAAAAATATTTGCAAAGTTATGAAAAAAACTAAATTTTATTCAAGGAAACCTGAAAATGTGCTAATTCTCTTTTAAAAAAAGTATGCCAAATTTCTTCGCAAAAATTGTGCAATCTGCTCCTTTTGTTCCAGGCTTTCCAAAGAGCTATAAAAAGTTAAAAGCTAAAAAGGTGCGGCATTTAGAGCGGGTCGTCCCAATCATTTGGGATCGATATATAGCTTGTTGGAAAGCTAGGCTTTGTGTCCTTGTGTGGCATTTAGAGCACTAGATTAATAGCTTGTTGGATAGCTACGCTTGTGTCCATGTTTGGCATTTAGAGCCAGGTGGGTTGTGTGAGTCTTGGTTGATAATAGCATGTTGGATAACTACGCTTGTGTCCCTGTGTGGCATTTAGAGCCAGGTGGGTTGTGTGAGTCTTGGTTGATAATAGCATGTTGGATAACTACGCTTGTGTCCCTGTGTGGCATTTAGAGCCAGGTGGGTTGTGTGAGTTTTGGTTGATAATAGCTTGTTGGATTCCAACGCTTGTGTCCATGTTTGGCATTTAGAGCCAGGTGGGTTGTGTCCTGGTTGACTTTGATAGCGGACGGGTTGGACCTGCATAGATACGTTCCGAGAACTTGTTATGGAGTAGGTGTTTACTTTATGCCTGAGGATAAAGGGTGTATGTACATATAAGAGTTCCATTTTGTGCCTGAAGTGAGAGGCATTAGTTAGAAAGGTCAAAAAATTTGAATAGCCTGAGACCAATACTTTTGAGTTATCTCAAAAAAATGTCATGGGGGAGGGAGTCCAGGGACCCCAGACCCCCCACCCCCAGCCAGAATAAATAAGTTAAGTTAATATTTCAGCAAGTTTTATATTAAGCTAATTGTCTATTTCGCCATTTGAGCTAGTAGGCTAATGTTCTACACAAGCTCTAGTTAGCTCAGTCAGCTAGTGTAAACTAGTGTGAGCTTCTGCATCTTAACATTCTAATCAGATAATGATTTAATGACCTAGTTGAGCTAGTAGATGTAGTAAACTGATATAATTAAAACTAATGAGTTAAAATTATTTTTTTAAATTAGTGAGTGAGCTAATGCTCTCATAATCATGCTAAGCTTCTTCGTTAATAATCTGGTAGACTATTCAGCTAATACTCTAATGAACTATCAAGCTAATAATCCTCTACACTAGTGAGCTCATAATCCACAAAACTAGTAAGCTAATACTCTAATAAGCTAGTGAGCTCATACTCCACAAAATTAGTGAGCTAATACTCTAATAAGCTAGTGAGCTCATAATCCACAAAACTAGTGAGCTAATGTTCTAATCAGCTAGAGAGTTCATAATCCTCTAAACTAGTGAGCTAATGCTCTGATAAGCTAGTTAGTTAATAATCCTCTAAACTAGTGAGCTAATACTCAAATAAGCTAGTGAGCTCATAATCCTCTAAACTAGTGAGCTAATGCTCTAATAAGCTAGTGAGCTCATAATCCTGTAAACTGGTGAGCTAATACTCTAATACGCTAGTGAGCTCATAATCCTCTAAACAAGTGAGCTAATGCTCTAATAAGCTAGTGATATCATAATCCTCTAAACTAGTGAGCTAATGCTCTAATAAGCTAGTGAGCTAATAATCCTCTAAACTACTGAGCTAATGCTCTAATAAGCTAGTGAGTTCATAATCGTCTAAACTAGTGAGCTAATGCTCTAATAAGCTAGTGAGTTAATAATCCTCTAAACTACTGAGCTAATGCTCTAATAAGCTAGTGAGTTCATAATCGTCTAAACTAGTGAGCTAATGCTCTAATAAGCTAGTGAGTTAATAATCCTCTAAACTAGTGAGCTAATACTCTAATAAGCTAGTGAGCTCATAATCCACTGAACTAGTGAGCTAATGCTATAATAAGCTAGTGAGATCATAATCCTCTAAACTAGTGAGCTAATGCTCTAATTAGCTAGTGTGCTCATAATCCTCTAAACTAGTGAGCTAATGCTCTAATAAGCTAGTGAGCTCATAATCCACTAAACTAGTGAGCTAATGCTCTAATAAGCTAGTGAGCTCATAATCCACTAAGCTAGTGAGCTAATGCTCTAATAAGCTAGTAAACTAGATAAGATAAGATAAGATAAAGTTTATTGCTAAAATAAATGTATCTTAAAAAAATTTATTTAAACAAATTTTAACTACACCATTTATATATGTATTTATATCTTTGTGTGTGAATAAATCTTTATAATAATAATAATAATTAATCGTATTGCTCGTTTCTGTAAAATGTGAATTTGTTTCATTTCTGAACATTTGTTACATTTATCTAATGCTTAATAAGCCAGTAAACTATTAATCTTGTAAACTAGTGAGCTAATGCTCTAATAAGCTAGTGAGCTCATAATCCTGTAAACTGGTGAGCTAATGCTCTAATAAGCTTGTAAACTATTAATCTTGTAAACTAGTGAGCTAATGCTCTAATAAGCTAGTGAGCTCATAATCCTCTGAACTAGTGAGCTAATACTCTAATAAGCTAGTGAGCTCATAATCCTGTAAACTATAGAGCTAATGCTCTAATAAGCTAGTGAGATCATAATCCTCTAAACTAGTGGCTAATGCTTTGATAAGCTAGTAAGCTCATAATCCTCTAAACTAGTGAGCTAATGCTCTAATAAGCTAGTGAGATCATAACTCTCCAAAACTAGTGGCTAATGCTTTGATAAGCTAGTAAGCTCATCATCCTCTAAACTAGTGAGCTAATGCTCTAATAAGCTAGTAAGCTCATCATCCTCTAGACTAGTGAGCTCATAATCATCTAAACTGGTGAGCTAATACTCTAATCAGCTAGTGAGCTCATAATCCTCTAAACCGACGAGCTAATGCTCTAATAAGCTAGTGAGCTCATAATCCTCTAAAACTAGTGGCTAATGCTCTAATCAGCTAGTGAGCTCATAATCTTGTAAACTAGTGAGCTAATGATCTAATAAGCTAGTGAGTTAATAATCCTCTAAACTAGTAAGCTAATGCTATAATAAGCTAGTTAGCTCATAATCCACTAAACTAGTGAGCTACTGCTCTAATAAGCTAGTGAACTCATAATCCTCTAAACTAGTGAGCTAATGCTCTAATAAGCTAGTGAGCTCATAATCCTCTAAACTATTGAGCTAATGCTCTAATAAGCTAGTGAGCTCATCATCCTCTAAACAAACGAGCTAATGCTCTAATAAGCTAGTGAGCTCATCATCCTCTAAACAAACGAGCTAATGCTCTAATAAGCAAATGAGCTCATAATCCTTTAAACTAGTGAACTTATGCTCTAAAAAGCTAAGTGAGCTCATCATCCTCTAAACAAACGAGCTAATGCTCTAATAAGCTAGTGAGCTCATCATCCTCTAAACAAACGAGCTAATGCTCTAATAAGCAAATGAGCTCATAATCCTTTAAACTAGTGAACTTATGCTCTAAAAAGCTAATGTTCTGATAATCCTCTAAACTAGTGAGCTATAATGCTCTAATGCGATAGTGAGCTAATAATCTTGTAAACTAGTTAGCTAATGCTTTAATTAGCTTGTGAGCTAATAATTTGTAAACTAGTTGTCTGATACACTATTTAGCTAGTAAGCTAATAATATTATAGACTAGTGAGCTTATGCTTTTATAAGCTAGTAAGTTATTAATCTTGCTAACTTGTAAGCTAATGATTGAGCTAGTGAGCTAGTGAGCTATTAAGCCTCTAAACTAATGAGACAATGCTTAAAAGCTAGTGAACTATTAATCTTGTAAACTAGTTAGCTGATGCTCTAATAAGATAATTAAATAATAATCTTGTAAACTAGTTAGCTAATGTTTTAATAAGATAATTAAATAATAATCTTGTAAACTAGTTAGCTAATGCTCTAATAAGCTAATTACATTATAGTCTTGTAAACTAGTTAGCTAATGCTTAATAAGATAATTAAATAATAATCTTGTAAACTAGTTAGCTAATGTTTTAATAAGATAATTAAATAATAATCTTGTAAACTAGTTAGCTAATGCTCTAATAAGATAATTAAATAATAATCTTGTAAACTAGTTAGCTAATGCTCTAATAAGCTAATTACATTATAGTCTTGTAAACTAGTTAGCTAATGCTCTAATAAGATAATTAAATAATAATCTTGTAAACTAGTTAGCTAATGCTCTAATAAGCTTCTTGTAAACTAGTTAGCTAATGCTCTAATAAGCTAATTACATTATAGTCTTGTAAACTAGTTAGCTAATGCTCTAATAAGATAATAAAATAATAATCTTGTAAACTAGTTAGCTAATGTTTTAATAAGATAATTAAATAATAGTCTTGTATACTAGTTAGCTAATGCTCTAATAAGCTAATTACATTATAGTCTTGTAAACTAGTTAGCTAATGCTTTAATAAGCTAATTACATAATAATCCTGTAAACTAGTTAGCTAATGCTCTTATAAGCTAATTACATTATAATCTTGTAAACTAGTTAGCTAATGCTCTAATAAAATAATTACATTATAATCTTGTAAACTAGTGAGCTAATGCTCTAATAAGCTAGTAAACTATTAATCTTGTAAACTATTTAGCTAATGCTCTAATATGCCAGTAAACTATAATTAATCTTGTAAACTAGTGAACTAATGCTCCTGTAAGTAAGAAGCTAGTTATTTAGTGAGCAGAAGATTTGAAGAATGTGGCTAAAGTTTACACAAGTCGAATAAATATTAACATCTCAATGTTTAAAGATGAATTCCCACATCAGCCTTTAATCAACAGTCCTGACTCCTGGAATATACGTAATAGTTAGCGTCTGTTTTCAAAGTTTCCAGTGGAAAATTCGTTGAGCAAATTCTGGAAAAAAAAGTTTGCGGATTACGTAGGCAAATTTGCGCGTTTTTTTCTAATTTTGGTACAAAAATTTGCTTCAGCTGGAAACCCTATATCTTTTACAGTTTTTTTTAACATAGAGTCCCAACAAAAAATGAAGAATTTAGTGCGCTAACAACATTCTTTTCTGTTTCATTTTTTATAATTATCTCCGACCAATATTTATTCAAATATTTTTATGTTTAAATCTACAATTTTTAACTCCCCCCCCCACAACCAAATTTCTTTAAAATTCTAAATTAGTCTTTAATGTCTTCCATGTTGTGAATGCTGTAATGATTGAATCAAAATTTCACAAACGTTGAAAACATTTTTCATCTAAATGAAGATAAAAGCAGCCCCCCCTCTACACCTCCCTCCTCCCATCCTATATACCCTGATATTAGTTTATCCACGTTGGACGGACATATCCTTGATGTTTAGTAATTTCCCTCAAAATTTCCCAAAATATAAAGAATATTTCAAAACACACCAGTCTATAAAAATACCATGAATTCATACATATTTATTTTCTAAAACGTTTCAGAAATTGACTTTTGTCAACAATTATTCAAATTATCTAATCCCTATATCTTTTCTATCTGATGGTGTAAACCTTATTAATATTAGAACTTAAAAATATTTGATGACACAAAATTAAACAGAGTTCCGAATTAAAAATGTTAGGCAAATTAGGGGAAAGATTTTCTAATCCTAAGATATGATTGGACATTAGAGACAAACAGATTCAGATTTAGCCTGTGCTAAAAACTTCATTTTCAGTGTATTATCTGTCTACAGCTGTCCGTCAAATTTTATAAGCTGCATCTCTCACTCTGCGCGCATATACTTCTATATTTTTATCATCATTTTTCTGAAGATTTGAAGATGGTCGGGGACAAAATAATTTCAAAGTATATACAAACAATAAAAAGAAACCGAGGGGAAACATTATCCTAAAAGCAAAAGAACAGAAGAAATGTTTTTTGAGAGAGTAAACCAACAAATTTAGAAAAGTATAGAATTTTGTTTTAAAATGTTTTTTTTTTAATTTAGCAGAAGGACTCGGAACTTACTTTTCCCAACAAGACAAAGAATTGGAATTTTACTTCCCGTATTATTCCTCAATCCAGGAGCAGGGTTTGAGTTCTCTCCGTGATGTTGGGGTTGAGTAGAGCGGGAATTTATCTCCTCAGTATCCGAGCATCCGCTCAATCCGACCAATCTATTCTCCGTATACCTAGTATATACTGGAGAACTAGAGTTTATTATATGCTCTTTATACCCGGAACATAAAAAAACTTTTATTTTGGTTTTAAGTTTATGAAGTAAAACTTAAGATGTGACGTGAATAATGATTACTATGACAAAATGAAAATGAACAAAATTTCAACGATGAAAATAAAATTAATATGTTAAGTATTATTTTCATAATAAAATAGTAGGGGTGGGGGGGGGGGGGAAATTGCGTCTTTTTTTAGAGTGACTTTTAAACTAATTTTAAATCCTTCCAATATTTTTTGCAGTTTTCTTCTCTTATTGTCATTAAATAGCACAACAGACATCTAAAGATATTTATATAAATTAAAAATTTAGTAAACGATGTTTAAAAGCTTGTGTTATCTTTGAACGATAAATCTTGTAAACAATGTTGTTTTGTTAGACTCGAGATATATAACTGGTTTATATAGTCTGGGATTTATTCCAAGATATATGTTCAGATCTGTTTATTTTTATATGTTTATTTCAAAGATAGATTTACACATAAATATCTATATTTATGATTTCTCATCAAGCTTTCTTTGCATCATTTTACGTTGATTTTAAAATTTGGTTGCTTTTTATTTTGTAATTGAACTATTTTATTTTATTCCAGTAAAATGATTAAAATCTTTTATTTTAAGTTTATGAATTTGTTTATACTAAATTCTCTAAAGGAATCAGGAACTATCTAGAAATAAATTGAGCCTGTACCTCAAACTCAAACTTTCTAATTTCGTTAATCCTTTACAGGCTGGGGGGTCTGTATCTATGTATATCCAGGAGGGGGCGTCCCACACACCCCCCCCCCCCATTAGAAAAGGCCTTAGAGAATAGGTATAGGGTTGAAATACTAATCATAGCACAATTTTTAATGGCCAGCTCATTGAACAAAAAATTAGACCGATAACTTTTATAGTTTGGGTGCTAGAGACTAAAGAGGGTTTACAAAAAGGCCAAAAAAGGTCAATCATCTTTTTAAAATTTTTGTTTTAGTTTTAAACAAATATCAAAGTGTGACGCATGTTTCTATATCAATTTTTCATAAATATAGTTTTTATATCTGTAGCTTTAGTCACAAAAAAGTTAAGGGCTATTTTAGATTTTTTTTTAACACAGGTCACAGACCAGACTTTTTACTGCCCTGTACCCTACCCTATGCATTAAAAAAAAATTTTTTAAAACTCCTTTAAATTTCTTTTTATTAAAAGTCAAAAAATTTCACAGTGATATGATAGTGTAAAAAATGAGAGTACTAGGACAAAAATACTAGAAGGGGGGGGGGGTTTAGCCTGTTTCGGGTTAAACTTAGAATATTTGATCTTACATAATTCAGTTTTTGAAATATCTAAGGTCTACAATTCATTGGTTTGCAAAGATATGGGGAGTTTGTAGAAAAGACTCAATTTTTAAAAAAATCTAATTTTGTGGCAAAGTCTCAATTTCTTTCTAGATATTTCATTGTATTCGTGATAATTCTCATAACAGTGAGTTGAAATTGTTTAGTATTTGTTGCAATCTTTTAATAAATGATGTTACAATTAGTATTTTATGCTGTTAGGGTGCCAGTATTCACGTTTGTTACCTACAATCATAGAGAATAGAATATATAGAGAGGAATTAAAAGAATCTCTCGGTATGAATTTTTCAGTCCCTTTCAGCCTGAAAGGGAGTTCAAAGTGTACAAATCATGTAAATGTTCACAAATTATATGCAGTAGAGTACATTAATACAGTATGTTCCCTAGACTTTCCATTTCAATTTCGAAATTTTTAAACTGTTAAATAAACTTTATAATGAATTAGGTGAATAAAAACATCATTTGATTTATAGTTATAACGGAAAATCATCGTTTGTAAAGTGGAAGGCATAGAGTCTATGTGAAATGATCATTGGTCAATTATGAAACCAGCCTATTTCATAATTTGGTTTTCTTTTAACAATAATCTTAGATTTTCTATAAAATGATATTCCAGGGCCCAACAGGTTAAATAGCATAAATATGTGAAGTACACCTGCAGTATGGAAACAGTACAACAAAATGGCCGTTTTACACTTTTTTCTAGTAAATTCTTCTCTATATATTCTATTCTCTATGCCTACAATAGCCGACCAAATCGAGACCAGGGAGTAAGGAATAAAAGGGAGATATAACTGACGCGGTTCGCCCTACCATATGATTATACATGCTTTGCAGACGGTACTCCATTTGAATAAGAATGTACAATTACCGCGTATACAATAACCTGTTCTGAATATTTCTTATACAAATGAAATACCGTCTGCAAAGCATGTATATTGTATAATCATAATTGAGGGCGAACCGCGTCAGTTGTATCTCACTTTTATTCCTTACTCCCAAATCGAGACACTATCAGACATGTAAATATCATGGAGTCTTTTTCTACCGAGCGTTAGACGATTTTTTAAATTCTACGCGCAAGGAGGGGGTCCTTGCCTAATTCCACCAAACAAAAACATTTAGAGGGATGAAATAATTTTGAAAAACATGTATTATATAATAATAGCGAAATATTTCTGAGATTGGGCATTTAAGCACAGAATACTGTTTTTTTTGAATTTTTAGAATGCCACGGGCAACGCAAGGTGCTTAACAGAGCTAGCATATATAAAATTATTGTTATGGTTTTTATTCCTGAGCAAGAATGAAGGTATAACCAATATATGCAGATGTTTTAGGTTTGATTTACGTCCAAACTTTTGCCAAGTTTTGAATAATTTGATGCTGAATCCGCTAGATATTTGTTATCCAGTCCATTTAATACTTTCTGTGAAGGAAATGTATGCGTAAATGTAGGTGGCCCTTTAAACAATTGTTTTTTTTAAATTCTTAATCCTAATCTCTAAAATATCTGATAATTAAGATTTTTATTATTTTTATATCAGAAAATCAAAAACTGGAATTAAGACTTATCTAGAAAACGATTCTTATAGAGAAATAATAAGATTAATGATCTTATTTTCAATTCCAATCCAACCCCTGCAGGGATGGACAATATAACTTTTTTTTAAATGTACTTTTGAAAGGTTACAGAAAAATCTCGGAAGTTTTACAAATGTTTATTACATTTTTACTCTCAGCCAGATTTTCCAGATTCTAAAAGTAAAGCATAAGAGCTTTCCAACGATGTATCATTTGTCATATTTGGACATCAACCATGGGATTTGGAGGGGGGGGGGGGGCAGCGAATCCTGGTTTTCAAGTACCCCAGCAGGGATAGGGTTAATTCTTCGAATCTAAAGAGCTAAATGCATGTATTTTATAGGTTAATAATTTAGATGTATAGGGTTACAAAACAACTATAATCGAGTTATTGAATCAAAATCAAATGGTAAGGCGTTGTAACACTTTGAAGTCGGTCCAGTCTTAAACAATCATGGAATTTTCATTGCAATCATGTATCTATGTGATTGGGTTTGCAAGGCTGGAAAACATTTTCCTCTGATATGAACCCCAAACAAGGAACTGTAATTTTATCCGACACTCAGAATATAAATTTTGATAAAATTGGTCTAAAACTGTTAAACTGTTCAACCTTTGTTACATGGATAATGTAAATGATGGTAATAGAGTAGACCTTTGTGGAAGAGGGGGGGGGGGCTAAGAAAAGGGGAGAAATGTTTATATTGATATTACAGATTACGTGATCTAATAGAATTTCTAATTTAGCATATCAAAGGTCTACGAAATTAGGTTGCAAAGATTTTAATAATCTCAATAAATTTGCAACATGATGGTTAAAATTTGAAACTTAGATATAGGGATCTATCTGCCATATATATTATATCTGGTATCTATCTGACATATATCTGGTCTCTATCTGCCATATATCTAGTATCTATCTGCCATATAGCTGGTATTTATCTGCCATATATCTGGTATATATCTGCCATATATCTGGTATTTATCTGCCATATATCTGGGCTCTATCTGCCATATATCTGGTATATATCTGCCATATATCTGGTATCTATCTGCCATATATCTGGTATCTATCTGCCATATATCTGGTATCTATCTGCCATATATCTGGTATCTATCTAACATATATCAGTATCTCTGGTCTCTATCTGCCATATATCTGGTATCTATCTGCCATATATCTGGTATCTATCTGCCATATATCTGGTATCTATCTGCCATATATGTGGTATCTATCTGCCATATATCTGGGCTCTATCTGCCATATATCTGGTATCTATCTGCCATATATCTGGTATCTATCTGACATATATCTGGTATCTATCTGCCATATATATGGTCTCTATCTGCCATATATCTGGTATCTATCTAACATATATCAGTATCTATCTGCCATATATCTGGTCTCTATCTGCCATATATATGGTCTCTATCTGCCATATATCTGGTATCTATCTGCCATATATCTGGTATCTATCTAACATATATCAGTATCTATCTGCCATATATCTGGTATCTATCTGCCATATATTTGGTATCTATCTGCCATATATCTGGTATCTATCTGCCATATATTTGGTATCTATCTGCCATATATCTGGTATCTATCTGCCATATATGTGGTATCTATCTGCCATATATCTGGGCTCTATCTGCCATATATCTGGTATCTATCTGCCATATATCTGGAAATATATTTTCAATAAAATGTGAAACTAACATCTACTTTTTTTCTCTACAGGGTTTGGTCCATCACCATCGCCGAATTTTGAATATATCTGATATCTAATTTACATATATCTGGTTACTATCCAAGATATATCTGGTATCTATCTGACATATATCTGTCATAGTCCTGAAAGAGTTTAGAGGTTCGCCAAAAATCTCTCCTTATTCTGTAATCTTCCTTCAGCTTCATTTCCCACAGAACCTTCTTCGTTAAACTGTATACTCCACAGGGAACCTGGATAGTATATATTAATGATATATGTATGCTAATATAAAGGTGGTTTAGGCTCTTTGCCTCCTTTTTTTCTTATTGCCTATTTTAAATGTTACATTTTTCGTACATCATAAAACAAGAAATTGCGCGAATTATTATTTAATATTGATACACTTCAAATAAAAATTTAAATCCAGATTTTTTCGTTTTCATCTGAATTCCTCAGTGTTGTTTAGTTGATTCGATATTTCAATTAATATTTAAAAGAAGTAGTATGTTTGTATATTTTGAACATTGTAAAACCTATCTATATAATAAAGCTCTTCATTCATATAAAATTATATGCTAGTTATATCTGGCCAAAGGGCTGGACCGAATTGGCTGACATTTATGATTATGATAAACCCGTTGGTATTCTAGGGATAACATGGGCTAAAAATAATTCTAAATTTTTTCCTTCTTCATAATTGGAAATTTTCAAAGTGTATTTAAAATTCCACGGGAAACGCCAAGCACGTTAGCTACAGGGTTTCTCACGAAACATGACAGTTGGTAAATAGTATTGAATGTCTTCTTCCACATACTGTATGAGATATTATAAAGGCTTTTTGCAGTTTTATTTTGATAAAAAATCTTTTACTCAATTATATTTTATTTTTAAATCAATTTTACTTTTATATGACAGCAATGTCTCAACTCTCATGTTTTGTGGGACACCCTGTAGTGAGAAATAAAACTTATCCATGAAATCTTGTAAAAAATGAGAACAAAGAGATCTATGAAAACTTAACTTCAAAGAGTCCTTGTAAAAATGTTAAATATAAAGGATTTTACATTTAACTGTTTATTGGACTTTTATCAAGATCCTAACTCGTCATTTAAAGGGACCCTATAAATTTTCTTCTTATAAATAATGCGGGAAATGTCGTCGTTTTCTAGCTTTAAAAGGGATTAATTCTAACAATTTTCTCCATTTTATTTTTCATGAGAAACACATTTTAAAAATCTATTTTCGAAGAAAAATATTGGGATATTTTATTCAATCTTATTCAGGCAAAGTATTCATGTGTACAAATGTGATTCAAACATACCTGGTCTCGTGAAATTACGTTGACACTCCCTTTAATTCCTGGTGTTTGATAAGAGCTCTTCTAATCAGACCTGATTTATTATATTTTCAGGAAACCCAGCAGAGAGAGAGAGAGAACTGTCATTACCAGTCCAATTAGGATGGTTTAGGATGCTCCGTCCTTAGAGTTGGCAGGACCCCGGAGAATGAGGGAACCAGATAAAATGAAATTGTTAAGTTCGGAAGGAGATAAAACTGAACCGTCCCCCCAGGTTGCGGAGAAAAAGGAAGATAATGAACTAGTCCCACCGGAGAATAAATCCTTCCTGCAGAGGTTCAAATGTGATTTAAAAGACTGTATATCAAGGATAAACTCTAACCTGGATGCACTGTACAGCGTATTGAAGGGATATGAGATATTTCTGTTAACCCTACTGTGTCTGTGTTGCACTCTTCTATGTGTGTTTGTAACGAGCAGGCATCTAAATCTAGAGGAGAAGGTTCGAAACTTGCAGCAGGAGCTCTCCAGTATAGAGTATAGACTACTGGACAGAACTATTCTCTCAGATACCTGGGAGGGGGAGGAGGAGGAGAAAGAAACTTCTTGGGATAAATCTATTCTTGAAGCAAACTATTACATTCAAGTGAACCGTGGGCCCGAGTCCAGAAATAAGCGAGAAATAAATTTGAGAATAAATTCTGAGAAAGACTCGAGAAAAAAAAGAGAAGCGGACTATTTGTCAGAACATGGTTGTGCTTGTGTTGGACTACCAGGACTACCTGGACCTCCTGGACCTCCTGGAGCAGGGCAGGATGGTATCAAGGGAGAGAAAGGAGATCCTGGATCCTACCATAGTAGATCATCTAGACCCTGGTATCCGGAGAGAATACCGCGTAGAACATCTTTAACCAGACTTGAAGGAGGTTTCCAATATGCTGAGGTCATTGCAATGAAGGGTGATCCTGGACCCCCGGGACCTCCAGGAGGTCAGGGACCACCTGGACCAGTAGGACCAGTAGGTCAGACAGGAGTAGGAGAACCAGGGGTACCTGGACAGGTTGGACCCATGGGTTTACCTGGACCGAAAGGTTTACGCGGATATCCAGGTCTAGATGGAGCACCGGGACAGAAAGGAGAATGTATCATTCCAATGCAGATGGATAGCGCCAGGTAAACTATTCCTATGCAGATGAATGGTGCCAGGTAAACTATTCCTATGCAGATGGATAGCGCCAGGTAAACTATTCCTATGCAGATGGATAGCGCCAGGTAAACTATTCCTATGCAGATGAATAGCGACAGATAAACTATTCCTATGCAGATGAATAGCGTCAGGTAAACTCTTCCTATGCAGATGGATAGCGCCAGGTAAACTATTCCTATGCAGATGAATGGCGCCAGGTAAACTATTTCTATGCAGATGGATAGCGCCAGGTAAACTATTCCTATGCAGATGAATAGCGCCAGATAAACTATTCCAATGCAGATGAATAGCGTCAGGTAAACTATCCCTATGTAGATGAATAGCGCCAGCTAAACTATTTCTATGGAGACACAGCTCCGGTTAAATTCTTTTTTATTAACGTTTGATCAGTGTTTACCATTTGTTAAATTCTGTTTTATTTGGTTTGATTGAGAAAGGTAAATTTTAATGTGTGGGATTTAACCTTTTAATGATAAAATTTAATCTAGCGTCTTTAAAAGTTTGTAAAAATATAGGACACAACACAAATAAAACTGTATCATTATTACCATTTTTCGGTTTAAAGATATCAAATAAACACTTCATTCAAAGTTTAAACCAATATCGAAGATTAGCTTCGTTGTTCTTTTGAGACTCCCCTTACCACCCCTCCTCCCGCCCCTCCCATTATTCTATAAGCTGTTTTTTCTCTACATCGCTAGAACTTCCTCACTTTTCAACTTCATTTAGCCGTTTCTTTTAAACATGGGGTACATGTATCTCAACTCTAAGAGCAATATCTTAAATGGGTGGTGACCCCCCCCCCCCTATCCATTTTAGACATAAAAAGCTCAATCTATAATAGAAGTTACAAAAAAAAACAGTAGTATTTTTTGTCGTTTTCGTTTCTTCTGATAATTGAAAAAGTCAATAAGGATATTTAATTTTTAAAATTGTTATTACTTTTATGTTCAGAAATCAATAATTTTGAATTTAATACTGTTAATAGCACCCTCAGTTGGTTCCCTATCCTGTAGGGGTCTAGATAAAGTCATAGGCCATATTGACATCATGCATCCGTTTTGAAAAAGCTCAAAGCAATTTTTAGCAATAAATCAAAAAGAAATTACAAAATAATTAACGATGTTTTATGATAAAAGAAAGAGAGAATATGGCGATAATTCCACCTTATTCTAATTACTATTATGTGACGTTTATTAAAAAGAATTTGATTTGGCCCGATTTATTTTTCCAACAAGTTTAATTTAACAATAGTTGAACTACATGTATATTTTTAGAAGTTTCACATTTGATGCAGTTCAGGGCCCTCCAGGGCCCCCTGGTAAACCAGGAGAGAAAGGAGATAAAGGAGATCTAGGCCCCATTTCGAGATTTGATCCCAGCATGAATATTCACACGTTGCCAGGTATCCACAACTAAAAACTTTAGAATGGCATACATTTTACCCCGATTGCGTTAATCTGAATATCCAATGTGGACACTTTTAGTTCCCTTCTTAATCCGTTCTTTCTTTTTCTCCTTCTGTCAGTTTCCTACCAATGAGATTTCACACATTAAATGGCGCCCAAAATTTCAAATTTCCCGGCTTCTCTGATTGGCTTTTCTAATTTTTTCAATATTTATATTTGTATTGAAATGAGGATGGAGAAAATCTATGTCAACCAATTAGTTGTAATAACAATTATGCCACATGGACTAAACTTGATATCCAAGTCTTTTGATTTAAAAGATATAGAATTTTATTCTGGGGATAAACGTGAAATCCACCAAACAAACATTAAAATAATGATTTAAAGGAAGAAATTGTGTGTCCGACGAATTATATTGCAGAGACACCTAGCGGCCAAAAAGTATATTGTATAATGTATATGAAACTAAAAAAAAAATTATTAAATATTATCTATTTACGAACGCATTAAATTTAATTCAATAATTATAGGCTGTAGTATCTGAATGATTAATTTAAATTTTAATGGAACTATTTCCCATCTGAGTGGAATATTGCAACTTTGTGAATTTATATGGAAGCTACATTCTTCAGTATGAGCTTTGCAGTTAACCATTTAAAAGTAAGATTTATAGTTACGATCACTATCGAATTTGATTGGACATAAAACTATACCTCCTTTAATTTTTCGCGAACAATCCCTTTTATAATGACAATTTTTTTCTAATAGGTCCCCCAGGGCCCAAAGGTGATGAAGGAGCTGAGGGAAAAGAAGGGAAACGAGGACCAAGGGGGAAACGAGGAAAGTCGGGGAAAGTGGCGAATAGAGGAGCTCCAGGTATAAACAGTGTTAGACCAATATATCAACACAATGAAGACGACTTTGGATTTTAATTTTGATTTATATTAAGCTGATATTGATTTACATAAGCATAGAAATCAAGTGAAGCTGTCAATTAAAAAAAAAATATTCTTTGATTAATTGAAAACTTGTAATTCGAAATTTTTTTTTTTTAAATCAAAACTTAAATATAGCTTGCCTGCATTGGAAAATATTCTACAGGAAGACGGGGGGGGATGTTTTATAGAGTATAAGAGATATAAGAGATTGAGGATATAATGGATACAAGAGATAAGATATATGATGCAAATGAGGAAGATAGGATTTAAGAAAAAAAAGATATGTCATACCGCTTAAGATATAAAAGATATGCAAGAAGTAGAAGATTTGATGCAAGATATAGAAGATATGATGAAAGAGATAGAAGATATGATGAAAGAGATAGAAGATATGATGAAAGAGATAGAAGATATGATGAAAGAGAAAACGAATTTGGTCCAAGAAACATTGACGATATTATTGATGGAATATGAAAAAAATAGATATAAGAACCATTAGTTTGGAAAGTAATTTTATGTGAAAATCTCCCTTCATAAATGTTTACAGAAAGTATTTAATGGCAAAGAAATATAAAATTCAAGTTATTAGATATCCTTGCATTGTACACTTGTATTCCTCAGGTAAATCCTACTTTGATCCTTTTCTTGTTATTAATCCTTTTATCCGACCCGAAACCTTCCTTGTGAGTGGTGTTGGAGATAGAACTGAATACCAAACAGATCAATATTTTATCTTAGCAAAAACAAATTTTAAGAATTTTTTCAAGTTCTGAAATTTTTGAGAGATATTTAGAGGGTTCATGTATTGTTGGAGATATATTATTGTTGGATTCTTTCTCAGAGAGTTACTATTTATAGGGTGTTCATGAGAGAGTGGGTTATCTCTTTAAGAGATAATATTTATAGGATTTAGAGTATTGTTTCTCAGAGAGTTACTATTTATAGGGTGTTCATATGAGTGTTCTTTCTTAGAGAATTATTTTTTTAAGGGTTGTTTCTTAGAGAGTTATTATTTTGATTGTTGTTTCACAGAGAGTTATTAGTGAGACAGTCGTTTAAAAGAGATTTATCATTGTTGTATGTAAGAGAGTTATTATTTAGAGGATTGTTTATAAGAGAGTTAAAATTTAGAGGGTTGTTTTTAAGAGGATGATTATTTAGAGGGATGTTTATAAGAGAGTTTTTATTTAAAAGGTTGATCCTTAGAGAGTTATTATTTAGATTGTTGTTTTTCAGAGAGTTACTACTTAGGGGGTTGTTTATTAGAGAGTTATTATTTAAAGGGTTGCTTACAAAAGAGTTATTATTCAGAGGGTTGCTTTTAAGAGAGTTATTATTCAGAGGGTTATTTATTAGAGAGTTACTACATAGAGAGTTGTTTTAGAGAATTATTATTTAGAGGGATGTTTATAAGAGAGTTTTTATTTAGAGGGTTGATTCTTAGTGAGTTATTAATTAGAGGGCTGTCTATAAGAGATTTATTAGTTAGAGGGTTGCTTCTTAGAAAGTTATTATTTAGAGGATTGTAACTAAGAAAGTACTATTTAGAGGGTTGGTTCTGAGAGAATTATTATTTAGAGCGTTGTTTCTAAGAGAGTCGTTTTTGAGACTGTTGTTTAAAGAGAGAGATTTTATTTAGAGGGTTGTTTAAAGAGAGTAGTATATAGAGGTTTATTTCTTAGAAAGTTATTATTTAGAGCGTTGTTTCTCAGAGAGTAATTATTTGGTGGAAGGGAGGGAGGGTTGTTTTTCTTAATCAAAGAAGGATTAGCTGAAAGCTGATCAAGTTTTCTTTTTTTATTCCAGAATCTTTCATAATTTCTACTATATTATAGACGCAGGGCTCCTCTGATATCATTTTTAAGTATAATTCCTACACTTTTTAAAAGAATTGAGTCATTGCCATTAACTCACATTTTCTAATCTCTTTAGCTTTGCAACCTGAGGTTTGAAAAGCCTTTGTTATTTTAAACTTAAAGTATTTAATCTTTACGGAATTCATAATTTGAAATACATAAGTTTTACAATGACATTCGGTTGCAAAGATATAGAGATATGACAATAAGAGTTTCTAGCAAAGACTCAATTTCTTTCAGAAAAAAATTGATAACAAAGAATCAAGGTATCAGCCACTTAATGTAAGTTTAAATTTGGAAAAATGTAATCAGAAAAAAATAAACATCTTGTTTTTCTTATTTGAAATGTTATAAACATATTTAGGATTGGCTGGAATGAAAGGAGAGCAAGGTTTGCCTGGATCTACTGGGATGAAAGGAGAGAAAGGAGGCCAAGGAGTTCATGGACTAAACGGTGCACCAGGAACCAGGGGTCCGGTAGGCTCACAGGGACCTAAAGGTGATCTAGGACCTCAGGGTCCTCCTGGGCTTCCAGGAGTTCTGGGGAACAAAGGGGATAAGGGAGAATATGGTACTATGGGACCACCGGGACTAATGGGACCTCCAGGACTGCCAGGGCCTCCAGGGTATCCTGGTATAAAGGGAGAGGACGGTACTCCAGGTTTAGCTCCGGTAGTAAAGAAGAAACGAAGGAGAAACCAGGATATGTACGGAGCACTAAGTGATGCTGAATACCCGTCTGTGGTAATGGGACCTCCTGGACTCCCGGGCAGGGACGGTATTATGGGACAGCCAGGACAAAAAGGGGACACAGGGGCAGATGGGGACAAGGGGGATCCAGGGGAAAAGGGACAGCGTGGAGATCCAGGAACCATGGGACTCCCTGGTCCATCAGGGTTAAAGGGACAGCAAGGTGAACTAGGACCAGCAGGGTTACCTGGACAAAGTGGAAACAAAGGAGACCGGGGGGAGAAAGGGGAGAGAGGAGAGGTTGGGATGGTTGGAATCCCAGGGTTAAAAGGACAAAAGGGAGATCTAGGACCAGAAGGACGGAGAGGAAAACGAGGAGAACCAGGATTAACAGGACGGGACGGAACTCCAGGGATGGATGCTCCATGTCCTACGGGAGCAGACGGATTACCTGAACCCGGATGTGGTTGGAGAAAAACGTCCCCCGCCGCTTTAACTCTGAATTAAGTTCACAAATCTTATTTAAAACAATTATTACGCTTTGTGCATCTAGCTATGTTGGATTTCATCCACTTCAAATTCATGAAGATATTAACATACATAGATAGATAGATAGACAGGGCTCAGAAATACTTGGATAGAAGTGAATGTTGACAGAAGATATTGGTCCTGAGATATGAACCAGGAGAAGGAGGAGGAAGAACCAGGATTGCCAAATTCTCGGAGCCCGAAGGATCAAATCTCTGCGGAGTTTGTTATGTCAGAAGTTTACTATTTGTAAAGATGAATTAAAAGAAAGAGCAAGAAAATATATAGCTTTAGATGCTCTCTCTCTTTAGTTTTGGTTAGATTTGCCTAGTTCAGCATTTTTGGTCCTTTGAGAGGGGATATACAGGATATACAGCTTAGCTTTAATACACAAATATATATTATCCTACAGGGTGTCCCAAAAAACATGAGAACTAAAAGACGACTTCAAAATCGTCTTCGATTTCCGCTGGTTGACTAATGACAAATAATGTGTCAAAATTAAGACTGAACATTATCTGAGCTTTTAATAATGTGGTCCGCCTTCTTTGTATCTTTAAAATTGACGGAAATATTGAACATTTGGAAGATTTCGTTGTTTAAAACATTGTTTTAACTGGAATAATACAAACATATCTTTACGTCAAAATGCCACGCGAAACAAAGACGACATAGTAATAGTCACTTGATTCCCATGTTTATTGGGTAACCTTGTACAGAGTGGAGAGAGAGAGAGAGAACAAGAGCGAGGGAAAATTTCTAAGATGTCGGATATTTGTGAAGAATAAACAGACGGGGGGATGTTTGTGGAGTAAACCAGAGTAGGAAGGAAATTATGTGTGTACACAAGGATTTAGTTAGAGGACAGGGTGCTGGGGATTGTAATACATGGGTCGTTAGAAAAAAGTGGAATAGTTATGGAACATCTTCTATGTGATAAATCTGTTCGCTCACATACACATATATATATATATACTTGTATATATAAATTTATATGTTAGCTATTGCCAATAGCTGGCCGAACGGTTGAACCAAATTGTTTTGACATTATTCATGCAACGCCGGGTACTTGAGCTAGTTAGGCTTGTAAAGGGTGTAGAGTAGAACACAGTGGATATTATGTTTGTTAAAGAAGAAGATAGAAATCTGAATGTTTACGGAAAACAGAAACCAAGAAACATATAAAAAAGGCATTTGTGCAGTTTACAGTGTACACTGATCTATTTCACCTAATAATTGTATTTTCCTGCTCTCGTGGATTTCACGGTTCTGTCAATATTCCAGAAAGTAAGTAAAAAGTAATCATTTAATTATGAAGTATAACAAAAACATACGAATTTAAGTGTTTAAGGAGAAAATATTTAAAAACCTCCTAAAAAAGAGGTTGTTAGAATTCTAAAAAATATATAAACAAATAGAAGAAAAGGAAAAGGAAAGGAAAGGAAAAGAAAAGTTACATATTTATTGTTTACATTATATTTAATATAAAGTAGTGGTGGATTGTTAGTAATTTTCGACAAAATAAAAATAAAAATGATAGATTTATTTGTAATGTTTAAAAACTAAGATAGGTTTTATGGGTTGTGAAAAATGTATAGGTTAAAAATGGGCATTTGTAAGCATCTTTTTAATCCGTGCTGATTTTTGACATCCTTTATGTTTGATTTTATCTTTTACTCTTTTTACTCTTTTTAGTCTTTTTTTTTGTAAAATTGTCTTTGCTTTCTTCTATTCTTTTGCAAACATAGAGTTAGAATTTATACCTTTGTTTTGCTGAAATAATCTTCAACTAAATTCTGTTTAAAATTCGAAAGCTGTGACTTTCGATCACAATTTGTCCTATTAAACATAATTTTTTAGCCTTTTTCTTAAATTCTTTTTAAATAAAAAGTATTAATCAAACAAATCCTTAAGTTAAAAGATAAACCACAATACGTATGATTTCAAACAGAAGAAACCGAAGCCCTCTAACTCTGGTTAGTCCGGGGTGTGCTACTATATGCTTTATAACAACGTCAAAAAGTATACACATCATAACAGATTTAATAAATTCCGTCTTACTTTTCCGGAATATCACGAGATTATTCTGAGTCCAGAGCTGGAAACTTTTGAATGGTGGATATCAGGAGTAATGCTTGATCCACTCTTTTTCTTAATCCCAAGACTAAATAATGCTTGTTCTTCTCTTGTTATTAATCTCCAGCTTAATTAACCAATCGGGATTAAGGATATCCCATTCTAAAGTTTTATCTACAATGCTTTTAAAAAGCTACTCAGGTTAAAATTTAAACCATGTAAAACAAGAAATCTATAAAAATAAAATGAATAAAATTTTCCAAACGATAAATTATGATATATTTACTCTGCTTCAAACATTTAATATATAAACCATTTATTATATTTTGTTCAAAGAAAAATCCTAAAACAAGAAAGAACTTTCAGTTCATGATTTGTAACAAGTATATTAAAGACCGATTTAAAATGAAAGTGTAATTTCGGTTGGCCCTTCATGACAGTGCCTGATTCATAACTTTACCCGGTTTGTTTCATCCAATATAATTCAGATGTCAAAGTTTACAATTTTGAGAATTGATTATTTCAATTGTGGTTTCTCTACAAAAGTGTCTTATACATTTCTACTGCAGGACAAAAATAAAGGAATTATCAGAATTAAAAATATTTTAACCCAGTGACAATATCTCTCACATTAGTGATCAGATAAATGTTTCTAAGGTACCGTTGTGAATCGGGCATTGTTATCTTTGTATCTATCTATGCTAAAATTGTAAATATGTATAGAAATATTGTTTTCACATAATATAAATATACATGTAATATAAATAAAAATATTGAAGAATTATCCATTTGATGAATACTCAATTAATTACAGTTTAAGATAATGATTTAAGAACCAATAAAAGCTGAATAGATCATATACTAGATAATTCCATAAACATGAAAAGTACAGTAACACTCTGGAAAAGGAATACGACTTTAGACTTACGTATTACTTAAAATAGTCTAATGACCATGAAACATAGCAATTGTGCAATGTAAACAGACAAGGTTCACTTTATTAGGGAATTACAAAGTTGCTAGTAAAACTATTTGCTTTTTAACAACATCAAATACGCTTAATTATTCCACACTTTCCTGGTTCTCACTGTATTATCAAAATGAATAGTAAGATCAGCTAGGACTACACACATACGAGAAATACAATGGAAACCCTAAATTTGGGATATAAAGACGACTGCTGTAATGGTTCTATAACAGTTATATGAACATGAAACACGCAATTGTACAGTGCACAGACCCATAAATGTTGATCTTCAAGCTACTGCAGTTTAAACTATTTACTTGAAAACAACATAAAATTAACACCAGAAAAATACCCGGTTTTTCAAAAGTTAAAGAGTACATCTTAACATGATACGCGTATTGGTTGAATTTCTTGGATATCGAATGCGTATTAAAATAATCTTGGGTTTAGTAAAACCAGGTGTTTAAGCATTAATCTTGATATCCATCATTCTAAAGTTGTGAGCTAAGGCTAGATATTGACGAAATTAAAAAGGCGAAACTTTGCAAAGTTCTAGTCAAAGTTAAAGTTTCTGCTAAACCAAATGTTTCCATCTGTGGGATGCAAATTCAAGATTTCTTTATTTGTTGTTTCTATTAAAACAAGTTTTCTAAACTTCGACAGAAAGTTTGGAAATTGTGGAAACAGAGACAGGTTTCCAACACACAGTATCAAAGAATTATTTGAAAAGACGATATCGAATTCGTCACTGAATTCCCATGTTTTTTGGGACACCCTGTATCAAATACTAATAAACTTGAACTCAACTTTGATCCTTCATTTTCTCTTTTACGTACAGGTCTTGTATATGTTTTTTCTCATACTTTTTAGCTTTCTAAAC
The DNA here is from genome assembly GCF_000591075.1 of Eurytemora carolleeae. Taxonomy (NCBI): domain Eukaryota; kingdom Metazoa; phylum Arthropoda; class Copepoda; order Calanoida; family Temoridae; genus Eurytemora; species Eurytemora carolleeae. The sequence continues at coordinate 175,858 of NW_019396096.1, read as the reverse complement.
TTTTATTCATTGGATATGATTTCTTATCTTTTGTTTTCATTCATAATTCATTCATGATTATATAACTGATTCGTCAAATTTTGCTGAATATTCTCATAAACTCAAAACCATCTCCAGTTTAAAATCCAATCCATGCAATTCATGTACAAAATTGCATCAACCTTTTATGGTCAATATTGCATCTACTCTTCAAGTTTAAAACTGCACCTTTATGTTTGAAATTGCAACTACCCTTCCTGGTTAAAAACTGCAACTACTCGAACTGCCCTCCATCTCCCATGCCAAACAATTCCTTGTTATTTCAAATTGGATTTTCTTTGGTTTTAATCTTCAATATTTATCCTATTGGACCGATCTTACCCCTTCCCTCAATCTTCTCTAGTTACTCCCCCTTCTCCTCCCTCCTTTGCCACTCCCCTCACTATCCCCCCTTTACCAATACGTGGACCCTCTACTCCCTCTTCTCCTCCCTCCTTTACTCAATCACTCTTTCCCCCTCCTTCTCTCCTCCACGCCTCTTTGGTCCTCGACCTGTTACCACTTTCTTATTCCCTCGCTTCCCCCCTGTTCCCCTCGCTTCCCCCCTGTTCCCCTCGCTTCCCCCTTTTCCCCTCTGTTCCCCCTGTTCCCCCTGTTCCCCCTGTTCCCCTCTGTTCCCCCTGTTCCTGTTCTATAACCAGCCATGATTCTGCTATACTTAATACTTATTCTAATCATTTCTCTCAAAATAAAGATTTCTTATTCATCGTTACTCAGATAAAGGCTGAAAGGTTACCGTTTTGAACAGGATATACCTCTCTCTAAATAGAGAAGCACTTGAATTTATGTCTACATTTCCTTTAATATCATATTAGGGGAATAATTACCTGTTATGCACCTAGGAACCTAGGTTAACCCAGAACAAGAATGACGGAAAATTACCGGAATTTTTCCGTCGGTTTACGTCCGGAATTTGGTACCGGTACTTTTCATTCCGGAAGTTCCTCTTAAAAATATTTAATTTACCTGTGTTACGCGTTCTAATAAATACGCCCGTCTGGATTATGATTTATTAGTGCACGCAAGTAAACCATCAAGAAAAATGTCAAATATTTGCGACATTATTGGTTCTACATCTTCTCGTTTGGTCCTCTACACAGTAGCTAGTTAATTATATACAAATTCAAAATATTTTTGTTCTAACCAATAGTTTTTTAGTAATAGTAGTTATGAAAAAACATATAGGATTTCAAGCTTACTCGCAATTTACTTAGAAGCGAATACAAAATTCAGAAAATTTAAAATTTACAAGAAATACAAACTCTTACAGGAAGATAAAAAAGTCATAATGTATGATTGCAGTCCTTTCTTTTGCTTTTATTTCTGAATTTTGTGAAACAGAGAAAGATTGTTTGATATATACTCATAAAGCTCTAAGTAACAGTGAAGTAAAAATAATAAATATTAATAATGCTTGAGAATAAGAATATTTTGTAATCCGCACATCACACATGTAAACCAAGATGGGACCACTGTAAACCAAGATGGGAACACTGTAAACCAAGATGGGAACACTGTAAACCAAGATGGGAACACTGTAAACTAAGATGCGCCCACTGTAAATCAAGATGGGAACACTGTAAACCAAGATGGAACACTGTAAACCAAGATGGGAACACTGTAAACCAAGATGGGAACGCTCTCCTGCAAAATTTGAGCATTATTTTGCCAATTATTGCTTTCAAACTGAAGCTAGAAACAAGCCTATTGAATTTTTAAAATGAAAATGCTTAGGGATACAAAAAGTATTAGTTAGTTGGTGAGCTAGGTTAAACCAAAGGCCAAGTCGAGGCTGCCTGAAAGTTAACTAAAGTATAATTTTTAAAGTTGTGGAGATATCAGTGATATCTATATATACACACATACATAAAGGGTGTTAACCTAAACAAATTTGTTAATAAGAGAAAGTTCAATTTTCGATTTCAATTCCATCTTGCAACTTTCTCTTTGGTTTGATGAATGAAGAGTGGAAGGTTGATGAATGAAGAATGAAAGGTTGATAAATGAAGAATGAAAGGTTGATGAATCCTCCAATAACTCAAAAAAAAACAGGTTTAAACAATTCACAAAGAATACAACATACCAAATGCACCATATAGAAGAATATAGAATACATTGAATAAACAGTAAACTCAATACTAAAGTTTAAACATCCTTTGTTTACATTGTGTTATTGAAAATCTGGGAATAAAATATCATTATGTAAATACACAGATTGTGTACATTCTTACATTTTTGATATTTAAAGGGACCACATAATCATAATTCCAAATGACCCTCCATGCAAAGATGGCAACACCCGATTCACAACAGTACCCTTGAAACTTTTATCTGATTAATAATATGGGAGATATTATTGTTTTTATAGGTTTAAAAGTTGTCAACTTTATTAGTTTCTATATGTTTTCCTGCAGTAGAAATACACAAGTCAAAGGTTATAATGCAAGGAAAGTTATTTCAGAGGTGTACGCATCTTATGTACTGTATTGTTCTGTCTCTCGGCGGTAATGTAAACACAAGATGGATGTCAAAGCCTGACATGGGATCCATCTTTCACATACAAAATCAATGAAATATTCTGGTCATAGGAAACTATTATGTAAATTATCAAAATTATCAAAATTTAATGCTTTTAACCTCTTCGGATACTAAACGAACACTGATGCATCTATTCTTGTTCACAAATTCCACCCAGAGAGAACTGGTTTCAATATTTACGCAGAGTATACGGAACTGCAATTAACTTTCCTTGCATTATAACCTTGCACAAGCCAGTCTTTGTAGAGAAACCACAATAGAAAATAATCTGTTCTCAAAATTCTAAACATTGATATCTAATTTATACGCGATAAAACCAAACTTTTGAGAACCAAGCATTGTCATCTTTGCAAGGTTAACATTATTCCTCAGATTGTTAATATTGTTTGATTTTAGAAAACTGCTGAAATTACGTCTACAGTTCCTTTAAAATGAAACTGTTTACATAAACATGAATATTTGGTGAGAAGATCACATATAAGATAAGATATATTGGTATTTGATGAGCACAATATGTTCATCTTATACATACTGAACAGCTCAGCATGTGCTCTAAACCATCTAATCTATGGAGGCTTCACAATAATAAGTTGCTCTGTGCTATATATACACTATACAGCACCTTGGAGTATAAAATATAGATGAATACCCACAAAATAATAAGTTCCTGTGTGCTATATACTATACAGCACCTTGGAGTATAAAATATAGATGGTTACCCACAAAATAATAAGTTCCTGTGTGCTATATACTATACAGTACCTTGGAGTATAAAATATAGATGAATACCCACAAAATAATAAATTCCTGTGTGCTATATACTCACATTCCTCCCCTTGACTCACATTCCCCCCCCCCCTTACGGCTATAAATACAACCTATCCTTAAAAAACAGTTTATTATCAAAATTTTCTGTGGACAAAATCCTAAAATACCTAATTTTCTACAGATTTCTCACGTCAAAATCTAAATATTTCAAACCATGTTTTCAAACTAAAATGTGGACAATGATGGTTTGAAATAATACCCTTCCAACCCCCTCCCCCAGCCCCCCCCCTTGACAAACCTCTTTGAAGAAAAACATTAATATTTGTTTTCCTAATTTCTGCTCCAAGTTTCTGCAGATGACAGTTTAAGAAATTTCCTTATTAAATGTTATTTGTGGAGAGAGAAGAAGGGAAATGTTTCGAAGCTTTCAATAAAGTAAATATATATTATTGATGGATAGCACCAGTATATATACTCGCCATAAGCTTATGTTCAGAGGGGGGGGGGGGGAAGGCGGGCAGCCATAATCCACAACAGTTTTCCCTTCCATGCCACATGAGCTACAACCATTTGGTCTTCCATGCCACAACATTTTTATCTTACGACAATTATTTCTTTTTGGTACATTCAAATTGCGATTCTGAAAAGTCTAGCTACGTTATGCAAAAGATAAATATAAGCATCTCTAAATTTAAGTTCTGGTTTATTGCCGCTTGCCTTCCCCCGCTATTGATGAGGGGGGAGGGCAATACTTTACCCCCCCCCCCACATCCGTCCCGTTCTTGCATTTATATTGCCA
>NW_019396096.1:154214-166714 GCF_000591075.1 Eurytemora carolleeae | reverse complement strand
GAGGGCATGAGGTAAAAAAGAGGGGGGAGGGGATTATGGATATAAAAATTCGAATCTTTAAATTTTCCTTCTATTTATTTTTTTTATCATATTCATATTTAAGGTTGTTAACTGTATAGATGGAGCAGGAGGAAAGGGTTCAGGAGCGTATGAAATTTTAAGTGGAGGTGTCTGTATTAAATTCTAAAAGAAACTACTCCGACCATGCTAAGTTGGAAATGCCTGATTATTAACGGTACTCTTAAAGGCTTAGTCTGATCAAGAACAAGTTAGATATCCATATTTTTGTTTAATTAAACCATCTATTTTATTTGTTGTTTCTTTGTTGTTTCTTACGTATTAGAAAAAATGGAGAAATTCACAGAAATAAACATTTTTGATTCGATCAAGGTTGCCGTTGTAAATCAGGCATTGCTATATTCGCATGGAGGGTCAACTACAGTCCCTTTAAATCATCTAATTTTTTTTTTAAAATCTCATTTCCCAGGTTGTGATATAATAATTCAATAACTTCATTTTTCCATAGCTTAAATTATAGGATTTTTGGTTCTTTCACTACAGTGAATCCCAGGTATATGAATACATAGCAAGAATTTTTACAATGTCGTATTTCATATATAAGTTCAAATGCCGCGGAAAATGAGTTTAATATTAATATATCAATTTAAACTCATTTTCCGTGGCATTTGATCTTAAATATGTGATACGGCATTATAAAAACTCTTGCTATGTATTCATATACCTGGGATTCACTGTATAATAGATAATTTTCATAGCAAATTAAAACTAATGTTATAAAGCTTAATTTCAATTTATAATCTTAATTTTAAATACATGATTAATAAAAAAAATCATTCCAGGTTAAAAAATGATATTTCTAGGTAGAGAGGGTTGTGTGAAAGTGTGGGATACCAGAATACCAAATAAACCTGTTGTAAGGCAAGTTACTTTTTTGTGACTCTAAAAAAATCATGAATTTTGATTAAGCAATTAAGTCTTTGCTACAAACTGTGATGTTCTAATCTCTACAATGTCAAAGACCTTAGATATTTCAAACTATGAACTCTGTTAAATTTAATAATCAAATTTTTAAATATCAAAGGTTTAATTAGACCATGAGACTGCAAAGAGTGGAGTTTTTGGCAAAGCATCAATTCCTTTTATTCTTTGTAATTACTCTTAAGGCACACATGACGCAATTTCATTTGAACCTTTATTCTTGTAATTATCCTAAAGGGGCTGTTGACGCAATTTCATCTGACCCTTTATTTTTGTAATTATCCTAAAGGGACTGTTGACGCAATTTCATCTGACCCTTTATTCTTGTAATTATCCTAAAGGGGCTGTTGACGCAATTGCATCTGACCCTTTATTTTTGTAATTATCCTAAAGGGACTGTTGACGCAATTGCATCTGACCCTTTATTTTTGTAATTATCCTAAAGGGACTGTTGACGCAATTTCATCTGACCCTTTATTCTTATAATTATCCTAAAGGGGCTGTTGACGCCATTTCATCTGACCCTTTATTCTTGTAATTATCCTAAAGGGTCTGTTGACGCAATTTCTTGTAATTATTAATTATTCAAAAATTTTGTAGTATGTAACCTACAGTACCTTTAAGTTTGTTCAATACTATTGTAGTATGGAACCTTCAGTACCTTTAAGTTTTTCAATATTATTGGAGTATGGAACCTACAGTACCTTTAAGTTTGGTCAATATTATTTTAGTATGGAACCTACAGTACGTTTGAGTTTGTTCAATATTATTGTAGTATGGAACCTACATACCTTTAAGATTATTCAATATTAATGTAGTATGTAACCTACAGTACCTTTAAGTTTGGTCAAAATTATTGTATTATGGAACCTTCAGTACCTTTAAGATTATTCAATATTATTGTAGTATGGAACCTACAGAATCTTTAAGTTTGGTCAATATTATTTTTTGAGATCTAGATATTTATTATCTCCGTATCGAGATTATATTAATTGTACAAAATTGTTCACATGTATTTAATACAACTATTTTACGATACTATTGTGTACATATATTCTTAAATTAAATAATAAAAAATCATACGGATACATTTTATCGTTTTTTCCTTTCATTAGAAATTTGGATTTAGGGATACTTGGATCCTGCAAGACATACAAATTGAAGAGTGCAAAAATGAAAGTGCATAGAATAAATTGCATATAATTAGTCGGTGACGAAGATTTTTTAAGAATCGTCTGCATATAATTTGAGCATTTAATGTGGAAAATCAGATTGAGCAAGCATTCTAAAGTTTTTATGTAACAATGGTGTACTGGCAATGTATGCAATATGGAAGGAACTACGATTGTACTGACGAAGAACATTGAAAGTTCGACGTAAGTATGGCGTTCCATTAGTTAAACTATGTCGTCTTGATGCTACTTAGCCGACGTAATTATGGAAAACAAAATCAAGAAGTGTTAAATGTGAAAAAGCTTGTTGGAGAAGCATTTAGTTTCAAATGGAACAAAAACACATTATGCTTAAAAAACTAGACTCACGTAGAACATTGGTTCTGCGCTACTGTCTAGGATATTGAATAGAGATTAGTGCTTAACCTCTTCATTTCTCTCAAATCATCAAGGTATAGCAGGGTATGGTGCACGTTTATATTGTGCAAGGATTTTGAGATATCGATGTAGCGTAGTTATCTCCTCTTCTTGAGACATCATGATTTCTCGGCGGTGAGGTTTGACGGTTCAGGAGGCGTTACAGTTTCCACAGACTGAATCATAAAAGAAAGATCATTAGTTTATTGTGAGAGAAGATTCAGGGTATGAAGAAAGATTCAGATTTTTAAGCCGGAGTCCTCATAATTTTAGGGATGAATAATATCGATAGAGATTTATTCATTACGACATTTTAATTATAGAGACTCGGTTTTACTGAGGGTTTTTGTTTATATATTCTTTAATCAACCTTACGGACATAAAAAATCTTTCTTTTTAAACAAATTGGCATTTCTTGCTTGCTGTAGCAAAGTTTTATATCCGAAATATTAAATTAAAGGGTAAAGGATGGAAAGAAGATCTTAAAACTTAGACAACTGACATTGCATGCTCAACGTTTAAATTTTGTCAATATTATTGTAGTATGTAACCTACAGTACCTTTAAGTTTGTTCAATATTATTGTAGTATGTAACCTTCAGTACCTATAAGATTATCCAATATTATTGTAGTATGGAACCTACAGTACCTTTAAGTTTGGTCAATATTATTGTAGTATGGAGCCTACAGAACCTTTAAGTTTGGTCAATATTATTATGGTATGGAACCTACAGTCTCTTTAAGTTTGGTCAATATTATTGTAGTATGGAACCTACAGTACCTTTAAGTTTATTCAATATTATTGTAGTATAAAACCTACAGTACCTTTGAGTTTGTTCAATATTATTGTAGTATGAAACCTACAGTCTCTTTAAGTTTGGTCAATTTTATTGTAGTATGTAACCTTCAGTACCTTTAAGATTATTCATTATTATTGTAGTATGGAACCTACAGTACCATTAAGATTATTCAATATTATTGTAGTATGGAACCTACAGTACCTTTAAGTTTGGTCAATATTATTGTTGTATGGAACCTACAATACCTTTAAGTTTGGTCAATATTATTGTAGTATGGAGCCTACAGAACCTTTAAGTTTGGTCAATATTATTGTGGTATGGAACCTACAGTACCTTTAAGTTTGGTCAATATTATTGTAGTATGTAACCTACAGTACCTTTAAGTTTGGTCAATATTATTGTAGTGTGGAACCTTCAGAACCTTTAAGATTATTCAATATTATTGTAGTATGGAACCTACAGTCTCTTTAAGTTCGGTCAATTTTATTGTAGTATGTAACCTTCAGTACCTTTAAGATTATTCATTATTATTGTAGTATGGAACCTACAGTACCTTTAAGTTTGGTCAATATTATTGTAGTATGGAACCTACAGTCTCTTTAAGTTTGGTTAATATTACTGAAGTATGGAACCTACAGTACCTTTAAGTTTGGTCAATATTATTGTAGTATGTAACCTACAGTACCTTTAAGTTTGGTCAATACAATTGTAGTATGTAACCTTCAGTACCTTTAAGAATATTCAATATTTTTGTAGTATGGAACCTTCAGTACCTTTAAGATTATTCATTATTATTGTAGTATTTAACCTACAGTACCTACAGTTTGGTCAATATTATTGTGGTATGGAACCTATAGTACCCTTAAGTTTTGTCAATATTATTGTAGTATGGAAACTACAGTACCTTTAAGTTTGGTCAATATTATTGTAGTATGGAACCTGCAGTACCTTTAAGATTATTCAATATTATTGTAGTATGGAACCTACAGTCTCTTTAAGTTTGTTCAATATTATTGTAGTATGGAACCTACAGTACCTTTAAGTTTATTCAATATTATTGTAGTATGGAACCTACAGTACCTTTAAGTTTGTTCAATATTATTGGAGTATGGAACCTACAGTACCTTTAAGTTTGTTCAATATTATTGTAGTATGGAACCTACAGTACCTTTGAGTTTGTTCAATATTATTGTAGATTGGAACCTACAGTACCTTTAAGTTTGTTCAATATTATTGTAGTATTTAACCTACAGTACCTTTAAGTTTATTCAATATTATTGTAGTATGGAACCTACAGAACCATTAAGTTTGGTCAATATTATTGTAGTATGTGACCTACAGTACCTTTAAGTTTATTCATTATTATTGTAGTATGGAACCTACAGTATCATTAAGTTTGTTCAATATTATTGTAGTATGGAACCTACTGAGAGTAAGAGAGAATGTTGGGCGGTTGGGTTTGGTAACTCTATAGGTCAGGAAAGAATGGTTGCAGCTGGGTAGGAAAAAATAATTATATTAAAATAATTCAAAATTACACTTTTTTAGGAATTCTTTATGAAAAAAAAAATTTGATAAGTAGTTCTAAAATAAAAAAAAAAATTTCTTTTGAGTTAAAAATGAATGAAAACCTGAAAAAAAACTTTATTTAAGATTAGAACCTTGCTAACGAATAAAATGGTTTTAAAAGTATCAAAGTAAAACCAATGGAAATTTAGACTCCCAAGGGACTAAATGGCTTACCCAAGGGTTTATTATTTTTTTAAAAACTATTCAGTTATTCATTATTTATAATTTTGTAAAAAATATTGTTTTAACAGAGACCTTCAAAATTAAGTTTTTAGATTAGAGGATACAATGATAATTGTTGCATACCAGAAAACCAGATTTTATAAAGAAATGTGAAGAAAAATTGGATTCAATGATAATTTCTAATAGTCATTAATTGTCTATGAAATAAACTATGAATGATTTTATTTGATGCTTTTTATAGATATGATAATGGAGAAATCAAGGTTTGGGATTTACGTCAAATGAAACTAATCTGGGAAACATCTGTAGGTATGATATAATAGAAATTAGTGTAGAGTATAACGGAACTGAGTTTTTGTCATAAACTCAAATTTTCTAATCCTTATATCTTTTAACATGATGCTGTAAACCTTTGGTATTTCTAATTAAGATTATTTGATCTAACACAATCCATAGTTTGAAGCATCTAAGGTCTATATCAATGGATTAAAGAGATATTGGGATTAGAAAATAACAGTTTGTGGTAAATACTCAATTCCTTTTCTAATCCTTATATCTTTTTAGCCTGTTGTTGGAAACCATTGATATTTTCCTCTTCGCGTGGAGGGCAACTTAAAATTAAGTCCCTTAATTTAACTTAGATAATGGTGTATGCTGGATTGAGTGGGATAGGCAGAATATAAAGATGAATAAGCTCACAGCAGTTACTCTGGAGGTATACTATTTATATAATAAAACAACACATTCGAATATATATATGGCCAAATGGCTGGACCGATTGGGCTGAATTTGTTTGTGGGCACTCATGGGTGACCGGGGGGTGTTATAGGCTGAAAAAGATTCGTAATTTTTTTATCTATTTATTTTTTTCAATTTTTTTTATTCCACAGGGAACACCGGGCCCTTCAACTAAATATTTATTCATAAATAAAGACATACACACACTTATCAATCGTGTAGTTTAAATTTGTTTAGATATTTCGAAAAAATAGAAGAAAAATTTGGCAAAAATAGGAAAAAAAACAGGCCAAAACAGGCTATCTTGATTATCACTCATTATATACATATTTTTCATTTCAGTGATTATCGAATCCTTCAAGATAAAAATTGTTAAGTTTTGTATTCAAATATTCTTGTAAAATCGGAATTTGCTATATGCTAACAAATTTGTACAGTACAAAGGCAGTAGGTGTTTTCTTTTGTGAGACTATTGAAGTTCTTAGCTAGGAATTATGATTTCTTTCCAGTTTCTGTGAAAACGACCTCCTATAACACATGTTTGGCACACAAATTATTTTCAATTGCAAATTATTGTTTTGTGAATCTCTCTGATCTTTGTAAAATGTCAAATTTTTGCAACAAATTAAAATTTTCTTATCCTGATATCTTTGCAACCTTATGATGTAAACCTTTGATATTTTTAACTTAGACTATTTGATCTAACATACCTCATAGTTTGAAATATCAAAGGTCTACAACATTGCACCATAGTTTCAGTAGAAGTAAATATTTCCATTTACTGTTATAGCGCCGATATAAGGATTTATCTCTAATTGGATAATGAGAAAGAAAAAAGATGTTACCGCCAAGCAATTTCTATTGGTTCAGAATAGACACCAAACACATGGCTGAACCCTGATTGCATCAGGCGCTAATGGACTTGGCATAATACTAGAGTGATTGGGTTGCAAAGATATAGGAACTATAAAACTGGAATTTGTGGCAAACGCACAATCCCTTTATTCTATTTTTGACAGGGTTGGGTTCATGTCTGGGATTGCAGAAATCAGTGGAAGGAATCAAAGAAAAAGGTGGAAGGTAAAAAATACTAAATATTTTGTAAGCTAATAATTATTCCTGGAATATACACTTTTGATACACACTGTACAATAAAACCTTCATTGAAAAAGAAATGTATATCTTCGAATAGAATTAAATAGCTTAATAATTAAAACAAAATAGAATAAAAAGTACATTTAAAACGTAAAAAGAACAGCATTATATTTTCTTTAACGTTAGCAAACTTTTTTTCTGGTTTAATGATCAATGACGTGCGGTTAATGTTACATCGTCTATACGCAAAATCCACCCAACTGAACTTCTGACCTACTAACGTACTTTCCGACCAACTGGAATATTGGACCTACGACAGCTGGTTATTTTTGTATTATTTGAGGCTAGGACAGGCTAGGGAGCCGGGCACTGCGGCCACAAGTCCATATAGCAGCTGTAAAACCATGTTCTACTAGATCGGATGTGTAGTATATCGGATTTGGCGTAGGTTAGAAGTAGAGTATAGCGGATTTGCGTAAGTCGAACAATACACCATCGCTGTGCGTTTTCTAAAAAACTGAGCACTTTAAAGTTTAAACTCCATTTTCCCGATCTTTTCAACCCGATTTTGTCAACTGTTGTTAAATTGGTTGAACAAATTCATATTTAACATATTAGAATTTGAGACAAGTGTTATTAGTTCCTTTGTGTTTTTAAAAATGAAAAGGGTGATTTAGAACTGAAGTGGGAACCTTCATGTGTTGTGAATTAATCTTAATCTTATAAAGATCAAGCATTGATCTTCATCTTATAAAGATCTACGAATTATTGTGAATGAGTAATCAAGCGTTAACCCTCAAATTTGAATATCGAGATTAAACATTCAAGATTAACAATATCCATTCAAAAATTCCGACCTCTAGAAACATTTTTCCAGCATTTTTAATGTTACAGGAGGAACAAGTACAGTGTGGGTCGGAAAACATTGTCCAGACAACAGGGATATTCTTCTGACAGGTACAATGCCAAAATAAACTCTGCAATGTGCACTGTACCGCATGCTTTTGTTGCTTTAAAGTCGACCTGGTACTTAAAATAAACTGGAGCTTATGTTGTGTGTAATACATAAAACAAAAATCCAAAATAATGTTCAGAAAAAATGATAGGAAAAAAAGAACAAATAAATTTTTAAACAGAAAATAAGAAAAAAAAACTATCAAGATATGATAACACAGAAAGATAACAAAAAAAAACGGAATTTAAGAAAGGAATTAAAGTAAAAGGACCTAAGAATGAAAAGAAAGAGAATGAAAAAGAAAAATAAACCTTATTTAAAAAAGAGGGATATATCCCCGATCTACAACGGCACCCTGTAAACCTTTACCAGATCAATACTGTGGAAGTAACCACCTTAAAGGGACAGACCGGCTATACTTTCATTTGACCTTCCCATTAAAGAGAGTCACTTGGAATTAGGCACACAGTCCCTTAAAGGGATAGACCGGCTATGTAAGGTAGTAAAACTGAGTATGCAGTGTATGTGGTCAAATTCTTTAGATTTAAAATTCAGTGATGGTGATGGACCAAACCTTTGTATAGAGTAAAAAAGTAGATGTTAGTTCCACATTTATTGAAAATATATTTCGGTCTGGGTTGACCCTCGTCAGTTCTTGAGATTGTTTCTTCACAAAGGTTTCCCCGATGTATGATTACTGAGTTTGAGCGCATAGTCGAACTTCAAAATCATTAATTAATTGGGTGAGTATGTTTTCAGAATCTGTTTTTTTTTTAATTATTAAATAACGACGACAAAAAATATTGTAAAAATTCTATAGTAAACTAATTAGATGTTTAGGAACATATTTCTCAAAAGAAATTTGTCAATAAATCGATGGTAGAACTAATTATTTACTTTTTCTAGGAACTTTCACAGATTTCTTCAAATTCTTAAAATTTCGCCTTTTTGATAAAAATTCCAGAAAATCTGCTAAAAATCTTTGTGATTAAAGAGAGATTATAGAAACTAATAACTGAATAAGATTACTTATTTTCGATGATAAAAGTTAATTTTATTTACATTTTATGCCGTCGTTATTCAATAATTAAAAAAAAAAAAAATCTGAAAACGTATCCACCCAAAAGTACGATTTTGAAAGTCGACTTTGCGCTCAAACTCTGGATTTACTAATCTTTAAAAAAAAGTTGTATATGTCTCAAATGAATCCCAAAGAAGTTGTCCACAAAATTGCATACTCAGTTAAACTCCCTTACATAACTGGTCTGTCCCTTTAAATCTGACAATTTCCTCTTTTGCTCCGGAAACAGTTGTGAAGCGGAAGTGCAAATCTAGTTTTTTAATATATGTAAACGATGTATAGGATTTGGAGGAGGATTACTAAGTATATGGAGAGAAGGGACGGATGAAATATCTTGTTTTTAATATATGTATACGATGTATAGGATCTGGATTACTAAGTATATGTAGAGAAGGGACGGATGAAATATCTTGTTTTTAATATATGTATACGATGTATAGAATCTGGAGGAGGATTACTAAGTATATGGAGAGAAGGGACGGATGAAATATCTTGTTTTTAATATATGTATACGATGTATAGGATCTGGAGGAGGATTACTAAGTATATGGAGAGAAGGGACGGATGAAATATCTTGTTTTTAATATATGTATACGATGTATAGGATCTGGTGGAGGTTTACTTAGTATATGGAGAGAAGGGACTGATGAAATATCTTGTTTTTAATATAAGTATACGATGTATAGGATCTGGAGGAGGATTACTAAGTATATGGAGAGAAGGGATGGATGAAATATCTTGTTTTTAATATATGTATACGATGTATAGGATCTGGATGAGGATTACTAAGTATATGGAGAGAAGGGATTGATTAAATATCTTGTTTTTAATATACGTATACGATGTATAGGATCTGGATGAGGATTACTTAGTATATGTAGAGAAGGGACGGATGAAATATCTTGTTTTTAATATATGTATACGATGTATAGGATCTGGAGGAGGATTACTAAGTATATGGAGAGAGGGGACGGATGAAATTGAATTACTCCAAACTCAGGCTTTAGCTGAACAACCAGTCTGTGCTCTGGATTGGTGTCCGGATAAGAAAGGTAAAATGCTGATTAAAAATATGTTTACTATTTCATTAAGTTTTAAAATTATTGTTTTTTTAGTTAATTTTCAAATTTGGTTGAACACTTTTATTCAATAACAAAGAAACGTTATTGCAAAATCCTCTAACCTAGATTTCTCGCAAAGGAATTGAGTTTTTGCAACAAACTTACAGTTTCTAACCCCTATATCTTTGCAACCTGATGGTGTAAACTTAGACTATTTGATCTACCAGAATCAATAGTTTGAAATATGAAAGATCTAGGAAAACGGGTTGATAAGTTCGAGGAATTAGAAAATTTGAGTTTGTGGCAAAAACTCAATTCCTTTACTTCGGGTTAACGCAGAATTGCGCAAAAATAAATTTGGTACAAAGCGTAAATAGTTGAAAAATTGATAATACGCAGAAATAAAAAAAAAATATTTTGTTTCTTTTTTAGGACTGGTTGCAACAGCATCTTTTGATCAAAGACTACGAATTGTGATTATAACTAAACTCAAGAATGTTTAATTTCATGTCATCAGTAAAAGTACTTTATTTTTTGCCAATGTGTTCAAACAATATGAAAGGTATGTTGCTCGAGTGAGACAACCAATTAACAGTGTAAATTGCATTTTTAAGTTTTGACAGCCTAACACGATAAAGCACAATCTCAATCAAATTCCAAAATTGTTTCTATTTATATACATTAAAAAATTTGGTTGAATAAAAATAAATATTTTGTTACTTTTTACATAATGTATATATGTGTACTTTTACTATTGTATACGAATTTAATAAAATTATAATAAAGATTTGATATACATTTTTTCCCAAAAAAATATTGAGAACATAAACGAATTTAAGACAGTCTGAAAGAAATATTTGAAATGTTACAAAAACAATTTCTTATTTTTTCATTTTTTTTATTATTAGTGAACTCCCTGCATGCGTTCTCCCTGTCTAGGTTATAAATATGTATGTTCTCTCTACACTAACTTTAAAGTCTGAACAATGTTCTAGCAATGACCATAATTTCACATTGTTCTTAAGATTGTTTTCTTTTTTAAACCTCATGACCAGAATTAGTATATCTTTTTTATAAAGTCTGAATAGAGAGTTTTTGCCACAAATTCTAATTTTCTAATTCCTATATCTTTTCAACCCAATGTGGTAGACCTCAGATATGTCAACCTTTTAACACGGTTAGATCAAATAGTTTAAAATATTATATTTTCCCAAGAATCTACTTCTCTTTTCCATTGTATAGTCTTAATCTCACAAAAAGACTTGCAGGCCATAACTAGGAATTTTAAAAAGGGAGAGGGATGGACAGGATAATAAATTGGTTTTTGTATAAATACCTTTTTTGCAAAATAATCAAATATATTACAAGAAACATTAGTCTAAAAGGATATGAAAAGCACATTTTCATGTAAATTAACTAGTGTTTTAACCAAAAAGCGAATAAAATATAGAATTAATTGATACAAATTCTCAATTCTTTTTGATGTTTTTCAATACCAATCTCAATATCCTTTCTGACAGAAAAATCAAGACACACACTTAAATATTTTCAGTTTCAATCTCATATCCCTCTTTTAAGGAATTAATTAATACACATACACATTTCTTTTTGATATTTTTCATTTCGTACAGAGACCAATCTCAATATCCTTTCTGACAGAGAAATCAAGACACCCTCCTATATATTCTCCGTTCCAAACTCATATCCCTCTTTTAGTGCATATTTTTATTTGGCACAGGCTAATCTAGACACTTAATTCATGATACACACTGCAACCTCGATTTTATTTTTGTATTTGTTGTTTGATATAAAACTTTTATTTTTTATCTCAAGCATTTTACTAATTTATTTTAACGTAGATATGATTTTTTTGCGAAAAAAGGCCTTTTATACCTACTGAATAAACTGTACAAGCTGCAAAAGTTTTTTTCATTTGTTATACATTATATACGATTTGAAAGGAAGGAAGGGGGGGGGTTACAAGCCTGCCTATAAGATAACTACTTATATTAAACGATACTTTTCTCACTTTTGATCTTTTTCGTACAAAATAGATATTCTTATTAACAATACTTGAAACGATGATACCATCCAGCCACCATCATAAAAGAAAACATAAGAGGTAAATTTATTCTATTTTGTTGAAAGCATCATTTTGCAAACACAATTTTTTTCAACTGCAAAAGTTAAAAGTTGGAAAAAGTTACGACATAAATTTTTGAATATTCAATTATATTCAAAGGTCCCAATCTCTATTTTTTCAATAATTTTTAATGGCTACACGCAGACGCCGGGGACGCCGACTAGGGAGGGGGGTTGACTCCGGCGAAATCAGCTGATTCAGAGACAAATATGCATTCTTGGGGGGTTGGGGACAGGGGCGTAAATAAGGATTCTGTAGGGGGGGGGGAATATTTGTTTAATGTGGCGA
>NW_019396096.1:57907-153965 GCF_000591075.1 Eurytemora carolleeae | reverse complement strand
GGAGTGCATGAGTGCAAGGCTAGATAGCCTTTCCGTTTTCATGGTGTTCCGCAGCCATGTTAGCAACCTAATTATCAATATACATAAGTTCCGTTTCTATTTTTTGTTTAAATTTTAAACAGTTTTCAAAGCTTATAACTGTTTAGGCATCTGCAAAATGCCGCAAAAACTTTTACTATCATGAAAATGCACTTGAGTGCAGACTAATCAATAGGGAATGCATTTTTTTTTGAAGTAAACTGTAACTTCTAGAGGCAGCAAGTGGAGTAACCCCTGCTATTCAGGACCTGAATATATGTTCAGGGGTAATTACCTCTAGGATTCTAGGGGGGGGTATTTACCCCCAGGATTCTAGGGGGGGGTATTTACCCCCAGGATTCTAGGGGGGGGTAAATAACCCCAATAACCCCCCTTATTTACGCCACTGGTTGGGGAGGCGGGATGACGGGTTTTGATGAATTCAGGTCTGCATGCAAAAATCATAGAGAAATCTCTAGTGATAAAGTCGGAAGGCTTTTATGGTCTTTAGGAGGGGAAATATGCGGGAAAAAGGGGGGGATTACATAAAGAGAGGAAGAAATGCAATATAGAGTCCAGAATTGAGTTTACTGTCCCAAGTTAGTGAGTTTAGACACCCGACTTGGACCTATCACAAAGTTTTTGAAAAATGTCCGAAAAATGCGGGAAAAATAAGGGGAAAAATTATTTTTCCTACATTTTGATGTTTGATTCAAAAACTAGATCACAATTCAGGCCTGCATGCAAAAATTCAAAGAGAAATCTCTAGTAATAAAGTCAGAAGGCTGCTTTGGCCTTTAGGAGGGGGAAAATGCGGGAAAGGGGGAGGAAATGGTATAAGGAAAGGGGGAAATGGATTATAAAATCCAGAATTGAGTTTCCCGACCTAATATATATGACTATAGACACCCCACATGGACCTATCACAAAGTTTTTGAAAAAATGCCCGAAAAATGCGGGAAAAATGCGGGGGAAAATTATTTTTTCCCCACTCTGGTGTTTGATTCAAAACTAGATCACAATTCAGGCCTGCATGCAAAAAATCAGAAATCTCTAAAAACGAAGTCAGAAGGCCCCACCCCCCACCCTTTGTATGGAAATGTGGACATTCCCCTTTATATTGAAACAAGGCAGGAAAATAATTATTAAACTGTAAACTGTATTATACAAAGGTTTTATTATTTTTTATCACAGCACCAAGAGTTTGCTAGCGGTAGAACCATCTGATGATTTGACCACTAAACAAGACTCTCTCAGGTAGATGTAGATACACTAGATTAGCTAGTTCAACCACATCTCTGTGTCATCAACAGAGAAGAGGCTAAATAGCCGTATCTGGTTTAACTTCTTGCTATACAAATTCCGACCATGTGGTATCAATAAATATTCTTTTTATTAAAGGGAGTGACCGGCCATGTAAGGTAGTGGAACTGAGTATGCAAGGAGATGGACATTAGACATTGTTTTGAACGATACTGAACAAAGAATTGGCTTTTTCAATGTAATTAAAAAAAAATAACTTACTTTGGCTTCCAGAAAATAGATCTATAACTAAGTGTTAGTTTTAGGCTAGAAAAATGAAAAACACAAAGCAAAAGAAAAAACTATTGTGTTTAGAAACAAACTAAAAAAACAATAAAATATTAGTTTATGTCTCAAATGAATCCGAAAGAAGTTTTCCAAAACCTGCATGAGTCATCCCTGCTAATGACTGTAATTAATGAAGATTTTGCTAGAATACGACGGAATTCAGATAAGGAGAAGTTTCTAGCTGAAGCAGGACGGGTTGGACGGGTCATCAAGCACATATACTTCGACTACGCTGAGTACACTTCAGCACATGGATTCAGGCAATATTATCTCTTTGTATACATGAAGTTTGTGTTTTATTAGCATGAAATCCTTTAAAAGAAAGCCAACAGAATTCTGTGTTTTCTCAATTTTCTTAAGACTTAGTGACTTCAACGGCAGATTATTAATTAAATGCGCACATAGCTTAGTAAGATGTTACGGCAAGGGGAGTGGTTTCCAGCTAGCCCAGGCAGGANGGGTACATTTTGCAGTGACTTTTTTAGACTACTCAGGATCTGGTAAATAATAAAAAACTAGTTGACAATATTTTCATAATGACAGTCATCCTGCTCTGCTCGAAAAAATTCCTATTTTTTCAATTTTTATTAATGCTTTGATAAAAGTATTTCCAAATATGTAGCATTAAAGGGGTGTGGCTGTAATCTAAAAAATATACCTCCATTCAAAAAAGGGCAAACCTGATTCAAAACGGTCCCTGCAAACCATTATCTTATCAATACTGTTTTCAAGGCTTAACAGTGTTTATTTTTGATAATTTCTTCAATATGTTTCCTGCAGGGGAAATGCGCAATGAATTCACAATCGAAATAACAAACATTTGAATAGGCTTTAGCATGACCATCTCATACATTCTTGCAATATGATAAATCTTTCAAGGGTAATGCTATGAATCAGCCACTTAATACAGTCCCTTTAATTTTACTGATATTGGATTTAGACACAAGTCCCTTTTATTTTACTGATATTGGATTCAGACACACAGTCCTTTAAGATTAACTGATATTGGATTTAGACACACAGTCCCTTTTATTTTACTGATATTGGATTTAGACACACAGTCCCTTTAAATTTACTAATATTGGATTTAGACACACAGTCCCTTTTATTTTACTGATATTGGATTTAGACACACAGTCTCTGCATCGACCCGCTGCCGGTCAATCACCTGGTCAGTTCTAGTCATCACTCTTCTCTGCCTAGCTATCGGAACTACCTACGCTATTACCAAGGTACAAACATAAATCTCAATAGAAGGGGAGGAATTATATAGGGTACTGTCCCGTTTTCCGCCTAAAAGTCGGCCCGGTCATAATCCGCAATAAACATAGCAATTTTAAATCGTCTTTGATTAATGTAATTGAAAGTTTATGTAGTGCCTGTAATTAAAAAATTATCGGATGCGTCATATGAGCTTTCCAAAATAAATGCTATAAAAATTGGTTGCTTTAAAAATTGTCAGCAAGTTGGATATTTAGACAAATTTGCTTCTCTTTAAAAAAATTCAAATATAGAATTTTTTTGGATCTTTCAATTTCTATGTTTATACATAGTGAGTGTAGGGTTTTCAATCGGAATTCCGCTGCGCGGAATAACAATTCCACTGGCATTGGAATCTCTAATCGTTACATCCTGTCTGATGTATGACACAGGGTGATAACTGCAGTCAATCATAACTTTCTAAAAATGTATATTTTTTCAGGATTATATAGATGGGACAGGATATACAATAGATATCAGTTTCATACATCACAAACCTGATGATCTGGAATATCATTATGTAATCAATTTAAAATTTTGAAATTTTCTTAAAAAGGGTCTTTAGGGTTTTTTGTTACAATACAACGATCTTCCTTTCTCTTTAACCAGCTTAATGTCTTAAATTTGACATCCAAAAGTATTTAAAAGGTATCTAGTAGCGTGCCCCATTTTCCAGTCCAACTTTCCAGAAATAACTTCCAGGCTAATATTGTTCTCTATGATGTCAGTTATCACAAGAATTTTTTTTTTAGACCTTTAGGAAGTGATCATGCAAGGCCCATGCAAATCGCAAAAAAGTCTACATAGTTTAAAAAATAGAGAACAATATTTGCCTGACAGTTATATGTGAGACAATATTTTTATATTTTGTTGCAAAATGGGGCACTGCATCTAGTTGAATTTTTCCAATGACAGGCAGTGTTAATTTCATTCCAGTTGTTCATCTTCTTTTCCCGAACACTCCCTTACAAGTTCATATCGTTCAAGTTAAATAAATAATATAATTCACAAAACCACAAGAAATGTTGTAATATTTAATCTTACAATTTAAAACAATGGACCGCGATCTATAAACTAAGAAGTTGAGATTTTCTATTATTTTTCACAAAGCAATGTCAATGGTAATATTTAATTGAAATTAGATCGCTTCGGACTAATCCAGACCACTTGAAACTAAAGTAAACTGCAGAAAATATTTAAATCTTACATGTTTTCAATCATGACTCCTCTTTTTAAAGACCTGTTAAGAATAACAAAGATGTTTTAAAAAAATGTAAGAAATTGCCACAAACTCTCAATTTCTTCTCCCGATAAATCTTTGCAACCTGATGTTTCAAACTTACATTATGTGATCTGTCAGAATTTACAGTGTGAAATAGGTCCACGACATTGGGTCGCAAAGATATGGGAGTTAGAGAATCAGAGTTTCTGTCAAAAAATAAATTTCTTACTTGTCTGCAACCGGAAAACTTTGCATTTTGATATTTCTGCATTTAATCAAAACTAGCGGAGCTATAAGGAGGTCACAAAGTAGAACAATAATATCGCATAAATTTGACCTGCTCGTTAATTGTCTGTTTTACAGTGAATTTATTTGTTTAGGGAGTTCTTCTGCCAGATATTATTCTTTGCGATCCTAATCCTTGGGACTTTAACAAGGATACATGTTATGCTTAATACTTTATAACCTTAAATATAGGGTTAACCGGAAATCTGGAAATAGGAAGACGACCTTAAAGCGATACCGAAGTGCAATTGATTGTTATTGCAAATACCTAAGCTATGAAAACAGTTGATAAGTGAAATGGGTCTCTGTTCTCTGCACAATTGCTGTGCCTCATGTCCATTAGACTATTTAAAGTCTAAAAGTCGACTTTCTATTCCAGAGTTTCTAGTTATCACTTTAAGAACCATAACTCAGCTCAAAATGTTTCTGAGGGAAGAAAGAAGAGATTCTTTCTCTTTCTCTTGAAAACACAATTTCACATGACCCTTCAATTGTAAAGTGTCATGTCCGATTAACAACCCGACAACTTAAAGTCTTTGTCTGATCAATAAGGAATGAGCTGAGTCAGAATTTAATGAATTTTTTTTATTTGAATACAATTTTAAGTGGATCCAACCATATTTGAGCCGCGTCCCAAATTTAAGCGGCGGCTAAACTTCTTTAAATTTAGCCTCTGGAAGTTTCTATATTTTTGAATTTTGATTATGCTCAATTGTGGTTTGTTTTTAAAAATCACTTGATGATTTCTGCTTACAGTAACACATTGAGTTAATTGTCAGAATTTAGGTTATAAGATCAGTCACTTACGTCTCAATTGTTCTGAACTAAAAACAACTTTGTTAGGCGGCATCTTTAAATATATCCGTGGATTTGATTTCCTACCTAGCAGGATACCTGTACCCAGAACATGCTTCAAACATACAAAGTTAGTTATTCACATTATTTCATGTAAATGTCCCAAGAAACATGACAGTTGATAGACAACAAAAAGGTCGTCTTTAATCGGCGTCAAACCTTATAGAAATCCAACGTATAGAAACAGCTACGTATAGCAACATGGGGTATTTTCTTGGAGAAATTTTTTTATTTTTGAGAATTAAACGTTTTTGTAAAACATTGTAGCTTATCATTATCATTTTCATAATTTCTATTTTTTAACATACCTAGACATTAAAGGAGCAAAATATTTTTATATTTACATTTGTACTGCTCTCTATTGTGTTTAAGGCCCCCCAGATTTTATTATGTACTGACAACATAAATGAATGATTATATGGTTATACATTAAAATTCCATTTTATTATTTGAAAAAATATTTTATAAAAATGCTATCTACAGTTTTATTTTTAGAAAAAAAAATTTCTCATAAGTATTAAAAAGTTCTCTTATAGTAATGCGAATATGATTTCATAAAATTACGTTTTACCATTTAAATAAAAGAATTTTATGAAAATTATATCTACTTTACAATGATTATTTAATTTCTCAAAAATATAAAAAATGTTCTCCCGGAAAATACGCCATGTTGCTATACGTAGCGGTTTCTATACGTTGGATTTCTATTTGGTTTGACGCCTCTTTAATCTACAGTTAAACCCAGTACTTCGGAGACATCAAAAGAATTTGTAAAATGTTGTGTTGACAATTGTTTAATGGGTTTTATACTATACTAGCTGTAGGGCCCGGCTTTGCCCAGGGAAAAACAACAACAAAAAATATTTGAAAAAAAACGTTGAAAAATCTTTTTAACAAATTGAAAAACAAGAATTCAAATTTTTTTAGCCAATGTCACCCCCAGAATACACGTGAGTGTCCATTCGGTCAAGCCGTTTGGCCGGCTATAGTGAATGCATGTCTTGTTCCATTATATAGATTATTCGTGATAAAAAAATGTAACAAAAAACAACCCCCGGCCATCCATGAGTGTCCACAAAAAATGTCAGCCCTTTCGGCCCAGCCATTTGGCCGGCTATAGAGAACATATTTATATATGTATATATGAATGTCTTGTTTTATTATATAGATATCTAAATCTTAGTATAAATGTATAAAAAAAAAATAATTTTTTTTAACTTTAAAAAATGATTTATTTTATTTAAGGGTTGTGGGCAAAAGCTCACGCATACAAATAAAACGATTTATCAGTAAACGTGTTTCCAGTTTGTTATTGAAGTCTTTCTATTTTTTGTTTTACTCTAGATTGATTAAAAGATATGTACCCCAACCTTTTACGTGGGCTGATCTTGCTTACTACTTTTCTCAATCTACTGAGTTAAGATAGATGATAAATAATTTTCGTCAAATGTATTTGTATTGATTTGCTAATTTTCTAAGGAAAAATGGAACTCTAGACACAATTGAGTTGAGTCCTTTTAACATTTTTTCCGTCACACATTTAAAAAAATAACAAAATAAAAAGCATAGCCATACAAAAACGGGAACAGTTTAAAAGAGCTCCATATAATTATTCAAATAGAAAACTAAATATCTTCAGCATTCCATTATTAGTAGGTTTAGACAACGACATTTTATAATTTTTTTCAGTTTCTCCGAAGGTCTGGGTGAAACATAAATTTGTGAAAGCCAAGACTAGATATTTCATGATTAGATGTAAAAGAAGGTTGATTGATGAATGCTGCACACTATTACAAAGATGAAGACGCTCTTTAAACTGTCTCTAAAGTTCTTAACTGTCATGTTAAATATTGACCATCCAAGATATTTTGAAATATATTTTTGATGGAGTAACTTGGGAATAACCATGAAAAAGAAAAAAAAAGTTTCTAGAATTAAAAAGATTGAAAGATTTTGATGCTTTAAAACTATTATTTTGTAGAAGATCACCCTGTTTTGGACGAATTTGAGTTGGCTCTAACTCAACTTGGCAGTGTGGAAAATATCTTAAACAATATTACTCGATCATGCGAGGAAAAAAAGAAGATCATAAAGAAGAATGGATTAATTTTGAAAATTCCAGCACTTGGGCCGTATTAAATTTGAATTCGAACAGGACCTGCCCAGTTTGTACCGGCCTGCCAGATAACAGCGTGTACACTGTACAGACCCGATCCTATTGTACAGTACGTCGCCCTAACCAGACTAACATATGACAGGCATCAATTTCTTGGCCTAGTTTCGTTGGTGAGCTAACTATGACAACTCCCATGGCACGTTCAGACTTTTTACAGTACCTGGCCTAATCCTAGGCCTATTTGACCGACCCCACTGGCTTAGTCCGCCATGCCAGGGAAGCTTCGGCTAAAATGACTAAATTGGCATAATGAGTAAATATTTTTCCGTAAGAACGTCCTTTGTTATGTTTTCCGAGACCTCATGAATCATGATAGCATAGACATTTTTACTGGTTTCAAGAAATATTATATTGATTAAAAATGATTTTTCTAGCGTTACTTTTTTACTTTAATATAATCTCTTTTATTCTGCAGGAAACCTTTATTTTGTGCAAACAAGGCTTAGGAAATCTTGATTTTCAAATAATTTAGTTGCACAAATCTTTTCAATATTATCACTAAAATGTTAATAACCTTTTCTGTATTAAAACCGAAAAATCCGGATTTAATCCTGAAATATCTATTTTAAATCCTAAAATATCCTGATGAAATCCTGAAATATCCAAATTAAATACATATAACCATGGATTTTTTTTCAATGCATCTGTGATTCTGTATATATTTGATACTTCATAATATTTTTATTTTTCAATACAATTTACTTAATTAAAACAAAGATTTTATGTCCGCTAGGTGTCTCTGCCTTGTGGAATCATACAAAGAATTAAATTAATTTTTTTACAATCCAAGTCAAATATTTTAACTTTCTGAATTTGCATGGACGCTACAGTCTTTGGCATGAGTCGTTTTTAACAATTTTCTCCTATAGACCCATCATAAACCTATACCCCCTTTCATTTTTCACAAACATTCCCTTTATATCCTGAAATATCCGAATTAAATATTGAAATATCCAAATGAAATACAGACATATCCTATTTAAATCCTGAAATATCCAAATTTATCCTGAAATATCCGGTTTAAATTCTGAAATATCATAAATCTTGAAATATCTGGCTTATATCCCAAAATATCTGGATTAAATCCTAAAATATTTGGATTAAATCCCGAAATATCCAGATTAAATCTTGAAATAACCGTCTTAGATCCTAAAATATCCAAATTAAATCCTGAAATATCCGGATTAAATCCTGAAATATTTGGATAAAATTCTGAAATATCCGAATAAACTCTTGAAATATTTGGATAAAATTCTAAAATTTCCAAATTAGATCCTGAAATATCCTAATTAAATCCTGAAATATCAGGATTAAATCCTGAAATACTAGAATTAAATCCTGAGATATCCGGATTAAATCCAGAAATATCCATGATTAGATTCTGAAATATCTGGAGCTGAATGTTGTTCCTCTCTACTGAATGCTGGAGTATATGTTGCAGAGGGTAAATGTTACGCTACCCGGAACAAACTAAAATATAAACAAAAATTTACATCCAAGGAAAATAATCAAAAATATATTTATTTTTTTTTAAATTAAAAATACTTTGGAAAATACAATTTGAAGACTTTTTTCTTCAAAATTTTGATTGTTAAATCAAGCTTTTTTCGACTGACAAGTTTACAAGAAATCATTGAGAACCTTTTTCCCCGACTGGAAATTCATAAATCACTTTTCAGAGACTTCTTAGACAATTTTCAAAATTAAAAACCTTGAATATCTTAAAAGGGTTCAGGCCCATGTGACTCAAATATGCCATTTAATTCTATTAACGTAGATTGTAGTTTTACTTAAAAGTATGTCTACAATGTCTTCAAGTGTGTTTTGATTAATATTAAAAGGCTCTCGGAGTGTCCTTTGCAATGAAAGTAAGTCCTGACGTATCAACCAGTCTTAACTCAAGTATTGCTCCATTTTCTGCTCTTGCATCAAGGTACGGTATAGACCAGTCTTAACTCAAGTATTGCTCAATTTTCTGCTCTTGCATAAAGGTACAGTATAGACCATTCTTAACTCAAACATTGCTCCTCTTATTATTTTTTTTAAAGATTTATGTTTCCAGACATGTTTTTAATTACAATAACTTTAAGATTGATGTTTGTCCCATTAGCAGTAGGAAAACCAGATATGGTCTGCTTTATTGTAGCCTCTTGACCCCATGCTGACCAGTTGACTTATCCTTAAAGATTTTAAGGGTGGGAACCCCTGCCTGTTGAAACAACTCCTCGTCCTCCTCCATCTCATCAAAGATATTGCTGTCCTCTTGCAGCAACTGAGTCCTACTGAGAACCTCTTAGCATGTCTCTCAATTCCCACCAAAGCTGGACACCTCTTTGTCAGTGTCCTCAGTACTGGGCTTTGGGGTGTTGTTTACACCAGTGCCACAGAGCCTTTTGGCCAATTCCAAGATGGCAGGCCTACTGGAAGAGATGTACTCCTGACACATGGACGCTTTTTTCCAAGAAATCTACCAGCTGCTCTGTTACAGTCCCTTCATCTGCTGCCCTGGAAGTAATGGAAAGTGTACTCCAAAGGGCCAGGTAGCTTGAGCAGAGCAGAAATCTTGTGGGGCACCTTGAACATAGAGTTCTGGGTTGTCAACATCTCAGTCTTCCTTCCGGTGAATCAGACCCTCCCCATGTACCTACCCAGCTGGTATTTTACCTTGTCCAAGTAAACAGCCAGCATATTGGCGAATCCTCCCTCCTCTGGAACCAGAAACTTTGTGGAAGTCTTATCTGACCTTTGCTTGGCTCTAGTGTGAGTGACAGTAAAGCCGCCAGATCTTTTCCAGGGCCAGATCCATGCACTCCATCATCCTTAGGCCTCTAAAGTACGCAGTATTAGCGATGTCCTGCCTCGCCTCCCAGTTGGCTGTGTCTAGCTTCTTCATCCAGAACTTATTGAGGTCCTTAACAACAATTTTATATAGGATTGAAATATTAATCACAAAAAAAGTCTAGTGTAGGAATTGCATTTTTGCCAAAAACTCTTTTTTGCTAATCTTTGTTCTTAGCAACCTGATGTTTTAGATCTTTGATATCTAAAATTTTGATTTCTCTTAGTTTAAATAATCGAAGTTTTGCATAACAAAGGTTGCAAAGATATATGGAACAGAAGAATTGAGTTTCTGGCAAAGACTCAATTTCTTTAATCTAGACATCAAAACAAAAAAAGACTTTTCAAAACAAAATTTAATCTTAACATAGTGATAACTAGAAAATTCTGTAAAGGAAGACTACTTCATAGCAAAACTTAACTATATTTGAGTCTTCAGTTTTCAGTTTTCAGGTCAACATTTTTATATCATCTCATTACAATGCTCAACTCCTCTTCAAACATGGAGGCCTTGTGCTTAGTATCTTCCTCAAACCCCTTGATTGTCATTGTGATCCTGGGAAGGGTCTGCAGCTTCCAGCCGAACTTTCTCTTCGTGACACTGTTGATGTAAGAGTAGCGTGTCCAAATTTATGACGTTGCCATTTTATTCTCTAGTCTTAGATGTTTAAAATAGGCAATAATGGCCACCTCTTCCACGAATTCAAAATTTTAAAATCCTTCCAAGACTTAACATAGGCCTTCCTGCTCTTGTCCTTAATCTGGGCGAAGACTTCATCATCTTCTTACTCTCGTTCATCTTTACACTTCTATGAATGTCTAATCAGCTCAAGGGTTCCATGTAAAAGAGTTTTGTGAATTTTGCGTTCTCAAAACAAACTATTTCATAAAAATACATTTTTCATTCAAAATTTAAAATCTATTCTAAACACATCCCAAATATATGGTATGTAATCACAATATGACATAAAATTACCAATGTACAGCCGGCTGGTTTAGAAAGTGCTAGATATTAATTTTTTTCTTTGGGACAAGTAACTAATGGTTTATATTCACAGGATATTTTAAGTGGGCAAGACATTTTTGACCTCAAAATTGTTTGGACCGTGCATATGCAGAAGAGATCTTAATATTTCTGAAGCAACCTGTATTGCATCCTTTGCTTAGACTAGACAAGGTTTTCAGGAATATATACCTGCCAGCCAGGGGTAAAAATCTTCCCAGGTATACAGTAGAATGTATCCATGGTACAAGAAGAATTATGTTTATGTACAGACTTTTTCATATATATATATTATTCCATTTTAAGTAAAGATTCATTTGAGTTGCTATAAGCTTTCAGTTCTGGCAAGACTCTCGATGTAGTAACCCGTATGATCTCAACCATTAGGTCTAAGAGTTGATAAATTATTGATTATGATTTAAAGAAATAACTATTGAGTCTATTAACTTTAACAAATTTTTATTTAGTACTTACTGTCTTAACCTTTTTATTTAGTACTTACTTTCTTAACCTTTTTTATTCTAATTGTTTCTAGTTCCAGAGGCTGAATATGTGAAGTTGTGAATAAATGTTAATACAACCATGTCATTCATTTACATACAGTGAGCCTTTTGAATATTTGACAACTTCAACAATTGTCCTCGTCTGTACTCAGGACAATTTAGAAGTAAAACATGTCTCGCCCATGTAAAATATCCCTTGAATATAAACTATTAGATATTTGTCCCGCAACAAAAATATCCCGCACCTTCTAAATCAGCTGTACTTAAATAGTTAAAATCTACAAGGTTTAAACTTCTAGGGGAGCTGCGGTGGCACTAACTGGTCAAAGACAACGAATCTTCCATGCAGTTTCAAAGTAATTGTGTATAAATGTTTTTAAATATATTAATTTATTTTAAACTTTTTTTTTAACTAAACTGATTTTGTTTAAGGAGCTTGAATTGGATGATGCCAAATACAGTTAATTTTCTGAAAATTTTCAGAGAAATTGTTGATGTTACGGATATGAAGAACAGCATGTTTCATAGGTATTGCATATCAAATATAACTTCAATACATATAAAACTTGAATTTATACTGCTAAGGAATTTATGGCTTTATTGGTCCTGCTACAAATCGTTATATATATATATGCTATATTAAACTTATTATGGAATAAGGGTGATTAATTTGTGACTTTTTAGAAATCTGTTTCAAGTTTCCAGAAGTTCCAGTGAAAAAATAATGAAATAAAAAACTTCAAAATGGCCCAACGCATGTGAATATCATACATCATTTTCTTAAAAAATTTATGCTGAATTCAAATTTGAAAAACGCTTTTAAAAAATGAATGAGTTAGAGCTGGAAAACTTGTCAAAAGCATTAAAAAGTTAAAAGTTTGGACTGTTATTTAGCTATAACTTCTTTTGTTTTCAAATTTCTTTGAGGCCCTATAATGATTTCTCCGAAATTAAATAGTTATATCGCAGGTGACGATTTTGACATTTTTTATTGTAATATTGTTTGAAGTGAAAACGTAGCACCCCCTGGGGGGGCGGTTGGCTCAATTCCAATATTGATCCCCCTAAATATGAATGGCTGTAAAATAAAATCTTGTAGCCAAAGTAAATACTAAATAGTAATGATTATAACATTGTATCTAAGATCTAACAAAGTTAATAGTAAATAGTAATGATTATAATATTGTATCTAAGATCTAACAAAGTAAATAGTAAATAGTAATGATTATAACATTGTATCTAAGATCTAACAAAGTAAATACTAAATAGTAATGATTATAACATTGTATCTACGATCTAACAAAGTAAATACTAAATAGTAATGATTATAACATTGTATCTAAGATCTAACAAAGTAAATAGTAAATAGTAATGATTATAACATTGTATCTAAGATCTAACAAAGTAAATAGTAAATAGTAATGATTATAACATTGTATCTAAGATCTAACAAAGTAAATACTAAATAGTAATGATTATAATATTGTATCTAAGATCTAACAAAGTAAATACTAAATAGTAATGATCATAATATTGTATCTAAGATCTAACAAAGTAAATACTAAATAGTAATGATTATAATATTGTATCTAAATATCTAACAAAGTAAATACTAAATAGTAATGATTATAATATTGCATCTATCTAAGATCTAACAAAGTAAATACTAAATAGTAATGATTATAATATTGTATCTAAATATCTAAATATGAAAATATCAGTTTCTCTATTTCTCAGATCGAATTGTTTGGCTCTCAATGAGGTTGAAAAATTGCCAGAAGAACAGACACGTCTGAGCTTGACACCAGGTGTGAACTATTTGGTAATTTTTAAATATGAATTCGCCTGATATAGAATATATTAATACTGTAAAGGTTTAGCACGCTATAGTTTATCTGGGTGTGAAGAATATTTGCTGCAGAAGGTTAGTCTTTCCCTGGCAAACTGCTCTATGCTCTACTTTCCTGATGTACCAGGGACCCGGATATGCGATCCAGTGGAAACCTCTCAGTTTATTGTATACATGGAGAACTTAGAGGAATTTGGGTAACTAGAGTTATTTCGAATAGATTGTGAAGTACATTAGATGGCAACAGTTAAATCGACCAACTGTGCACAACGTCACAAGTGTCAAATATGAAAGGAAAGACAACATTGTGTCCAACTAGTTAATATGATTTCCAAGATTCAGCTTATATAAATAACGTCTTTGTAGGAATACGTAAGCTATTTCAGATATCTATGAATTATAAATCTAAATCCCTTTAAAGACGACATTTCATTAGAAAACTACTTTTTTGTCCTCATTTTCCCGTTTAAACATTTCCAGAGGATTTCCCCAAATATGTCATTAAACATTTCTGAAATATATTTTAGCGTGTTATATATTTAACCCTATCCCCGCTGGGGTACTTGAAAACCTTGATACGCGGGGGGGGGGGGTCAATTTGACCCCCCCTCTAAATCCCATGTTTTTTGTCCAAATATGACAAATGATACATCATTAGAAAGCTCTTGTGCTCTACTTTTAGAATCTGCAAAATAATTTGCAAATTTGCGAAAATTGAATTTTTTAATCGCAAAATCCAGTTTTATAGTAAAAATGTTTGCAAAAAAAATTTTGTCCAAAAAATGACAAATTATACATTTTTGAAAAGCCCTTGACCATGCCATTTCAAATATGCAAAAATTTTTGCAAAATTTTAAATAACCTGATTTTTAATCAAGAAAAACTAAAAATGTGCAAATTTTATTTGACAGGTTGTTTGCAAAAAATTTGCAATTTTTTTTTCGCAAAACTTGGGCAATCCGTTTCCTTATGTCATAGGCTTTCCAAAAAGCTAAATTTTATCAAAATCTGACAAGTGAAAGTGGGTCAAAACAAAGATTTAGTTTGCTACAGGCAAAAGCAGTCATTCAGGCAGTGTGCCTGAGGACTCAGGCAGTTAGTATTAAAGCCCGGTTTTAGTCCTAAAGGGAGGGCTTTGGGTATGTAAGAAAAGTCAGAAAATTTCAACAGCCTCAGACCAATACTTTTTGAGTTATGTAAAAAAAACTACAGGGGGGGGGTCAAATTGACCCCCCCCCCAGCGGGAATAGGGTTAAATTACAATGTTATAAGGTTATTTACAATATCAGTTTCAACCCCCATATATTTAGTTAAGGGGACTTTAAATGAATACGTGTAAAAAAAGAAAATAAATAACACATAAAATTCCACTAATTTCACTAAAAGATAAACCACGTGTTCATGTACAGCCACGTGTTCATATAAAGCCATGTGTTCATCTACAGCCACATGTCCATGTACAGTCATGTGTTCGATTTTTAAACGAAATAAGATTTTAATTTGTATTTTGTTTTTTAAAAGTCTTGAACGAGTTTTATCTATCTCCGACCAAGAATGTATTAAAGTCTGTAGATCTACAACATATCAAGCAAAGGTAATTGAAAGATTGTTTTTAATAAATAATATTAATCCTAAAAAAATAAGGATAAAGATGTGTTTACTCAGACTAAAATATATGTTTTTACTTTTGCAAAAACAATACAATTTTTTATTTTTCAATATACATATCTTTCTGGTTTTTAAATAGGATACCAGCCCAGAGGAATTGAGTAACCTTGGCACAAATCTGATTATCTATATATCTTTGCAAACCCAATGCAATGTTAAAAACTTTTTAACCCTTAGATTTACACCATTAGGTTGCAAAGATATTGGAACTAAACAAATTCAGTTTGCAGAAAAACTTAATGCTTTTGTTTTATTCATATTCCTTTTAAGAAAAAATGTTTTAACCCAATTTATTTTCAGATTTCTTCAGCCCAGATATCAAACCGTATACAATCTTTATTTAACCTGTTTTCCAGCAAGGTCCATTTTAAAATCTAAATATTATGATTGAATGATTGATTATGCAAGTTTTTTTCTGGTATTATAATTTTTAGTTTAATTAATTTGACATTTTTGAAAAACAATTTCTAAGATGCCAACTTTTTTATAACACATATGAACTAAGTTCTTGCTACAAACTCAAATTAAAAACTTGGACTAATTATGCAACAGATCCGTATTAGTTTGAAATATGGAAGGAATTTAAGAATCAGAGTTTGTGAAAAGAAATCAGCTACTTTTTGTTAAACATTCAAGCTAGGTGCTTCCTTTTTTTAGAACTAAAGGGTCTTGCAAAAGTTGTATTTCAAAAATGCTTTGTCATATTTTGCGCAATTTTTGTTTTTGCAGTAAAAATCGCTGCCAAAGTAAATAGGATTAATTGCCAGAATGAGATTCATGCAGATGGAATATTTGTGACTGTTTACTACAGTACCTTTGATTATAAGGAAATAGCCTACAAGGGAAAGGTAATTTTTGAGTATTTATTTTATAAAATTCTAGATTTGATTTTTTAATTTTATATATAATTATAGAGTTTAAATGATTGGTTATCCGCTGTTGGTGGCAATATTGGTTTGTATATTGGAGCCTCTATATTTACTATACTAGAACCTATTATTCTCATAGAACAGGCTTTTACTGAGCTCATTTGCTCTTTGGTATCTAAACTTATCAAAAAATAAAAAAAGTTAAAAAAAGAACTGTTTGTAATGAATGTTATTGCTGTTAATTAATAAACTATATCTAATCTTTAAAAAAATCGTTTTATTTATAATGGAAAACCAATTACCAAAAATTGGCGATTTTTCTTCAATAATATTTGGACTTTTTCAAATTGGTATGTTATGCAGATTTTTAAAGAAAAACTCAAGTGCTTGAAAAATGTACAAAATGTCATAAATCAGTATTATGAAAATTTAAGGGTGGGTTCTCTGCAACCCCCATTCCTCTATGGATTAAGGAGGCGTCCAATTTAGGTTAAAACACCTGAATTTAATTTCTGTATTTGGAATGTAAAAATCAAGGTAATAATGTGCATAGGAGTTCAAAGTACACTTTTTTAACAAAGAGTAATAAAATATCAATCTTAACAAATGTGAATGATGGTTGGAATGGAATCAATCATCCATATATGGCAACTCTGCAGGGTGTTTACATAAACTAAAACTTTTTTTTTGTAAAATTCACAAACAAATGCAACTCTGTACCAACAAAAAGGGCATTTTATTGATACTCTACATTAAACAGCTATTCAAAGCCTTACTCTAAGGAGCTTCTAGCTGCTCCCCTACAGCAGCAGCCTTCAATTGTTCTGCACCAGAGAAGCTAAGGGTTCTAGGATTCATCTATACCAGCTTCTAGCAGCTCCCCTACAGCAGCAGCCTTCAACTGTTCTGCATCAGAGAAGCTCAGGGTTCTAGGATTCATCTATACCAGCTGTTGACCAAATCCCCAACAGAATTCAACTCCATAATTTAATAACCTCCCATATGTTCCGTAATAGTTTTTTAATAAACATTTCAAACCTCACAATATACCATTTAATTAGACTTAAGGTCTAATAAATGTAATTGCAGTTGCGTAGGTTAAAAGCATTAAATTTTATTAATTTTGATAATTTACATAATACTTTCCTATGACCAGTATATTTCATTGATTTTTTATGCGAAAGATGGATCCCATGTCAGACTTCGACATCCGTATTGTGTTTACATTACCGCCCAGAGACAGTAAACTGCAGTACAAAAGATGCGTACACCTCTGAAATAATTTTCCTTGCATTATTACCTTGGTAAGAATGAACTTGTCTGACTGAACAGATTCTTTGTGGGAATTTTGATTCGAAAAATACCCATCATTTTAAAAACCATTGAAAGGATGATTTATATTAGATTGTTTCACACTATGAATTATATTAGATTTTTTCACACTAAGAATTATATTGGATAATTTCAAACTATGATTATATTAGATATTTCAAACTATGAATTCTTTTAGATTATTTCAAACTAAGATTTATATTAGATTATTTCAAACTATGAATCATATTAGATATTTCAAACTATGAATTCTATTAGATTAAACATAGATTAAACAGATCATCTTTTATAAGGTGCAGCTATTTTTGGGAATCTATTACTCAAGAACAATCTTATAAATTTAATTTTGAAATTAATTTCATCTTATAAAATAAAAGTTTACAGAACAAGCTAGATATCAAGCGGAAATAATGTTAAAAGTTAAACGAAAATTCATCATTGGAAATTTAGAGTTCAGAGCTGAAAACTTTAGAGTGGGATATCCTTAATCTCGATCGGTAAATTAATCTCAAGATTAAAAATAAGAAGAGAGCAAGCAATATTTAATCTCGAGATTAAGAAAAAGAGTGGATCAAGCATTAATCCCGATATCCACCATTCAAAAGTTCCCAGCTCAGAGCTGATAACTTTAGAATGGAATATCCTTAATCCCGATCGGTTAATTAATCTGGAGATTAATAACAAAAGCAGAACAAGCATTATTTAATCTCGAGATTAAGAAAAAGAGTAGATCAAGCTTTGATCCCGATATCTACCATTCAAATGTTCCCAGCTCAGATCTCATAAATCATTTTCTTTACAATAAATAAAAAAAGAATTTATTCAACGAAAATTCAAAATGCCTGTTTGGTGTAGAAATCCACAATTGACACATAAACATCAAGAGAAAAAACATCAACGAAAACATCAATAAGCCAAGCATGTGGTACAGGATACACTTGAACTGTTTCTTTAAAATACATGCACAGTCCATTTAAGACCGTTCATTTCCTTTAAACATCCTGGAAATCATCCCTAGGATGGCTTCCTCTATTAGGATAAAGAACTCGAGGATAGTGAATACTGAAGCTCCAATATATAATCCCAGATTTCCTCCAACAGCCGCCAACCACTCTTTCATACCCTGCGAAGAAATGCAAGGTTTGCACTCATATCACATTAATTTATAAACCCAAGCTTGAAGCCAAACAGAAGTCATTTAGGAGACAGGTATATGCTTCATTCTTAAAAATTCAAGAAGCAAGAAAAACAAGAAAACAAGAAAAAGTAAGAAGAGAATGAGCCCGAATTTAAAGAATTTGAGTCACGCCTCAAATTTGGTTGGTTTCCTTGGAAATTGTTCAGTGTTTTAAGATTTGAGCCGGTTATTGGCGTTTCAGCGAGCGGTTGAAATTCTTTTAACTCGGCCTCTGGGTTGGAATTTACCTTTCCGACAAAAGTGATCTCTCTGTAGTCAAACCCTTGGTAGTACATTGACACCATTACAGCCTCAAAGTCCCCAGATTTCAACTGAAATAAAAGCATCGACATTTATTATTTTCGAAAATGCGCCAATTTAAACAAAAAAAAATCCGCAAAAATTTGTGAACGAATAAAAAAGTCGATTTTAAAAGCAACATTTTAAAAGATAATAATAATATTGATTATAAAAAGCATTGTACTTTACAATACAATACAATACAATACAATACAATACAATACAATACAATACAATACAATACAATACAATACAATGCAATACAATACAATACAATACAATAAAGTACAATAAATACAATGCAATAAATACAATACAATACAATAAAATACAATACAATACAATACAATACAATACAATACAATACAATACAATACAATAAAGTACAATAAATACAATGCAATAAATACAATACAATACAATAAAATACAATACAATACAATACAATACAATACAATACAATACAATACAATACAATACAATACAATACAATACACTACAATACAATAAAATACAACACAATACAATACAATACAATACAATACAAACCCCAGTATATCCTCTCATCACTTCATGAATACTTTCCGTCATCTTTATTGAAGAGATCTAAACAAAACAATAGGATTTTAGCGTCCAGAAGGAATTAAGTCTTTGACTCAAACTCAAATTTTGTAACTCCTTTATTTTGCAACCTGATGGTGTAAATCTTTGATATTTCAGTATAATATTACATTATTATTAGGAACAAAATCATGGATTGAAATATCAAGGTCACCGACATCGTGGTGCGAAGATAAATGGATTAGAACATCAGAGTTTTTGGCAAGCCTCATTTCCTTTGTATATCAGCAAATTCATGTTTTTTATCCATTTCGCTAAAAATGCAGCTCTTTTTTCCCATTAAACACATAAATACACAATTATTTGTTAATAATTACAAAAAAGTTCTGATGTGAACTAATATTTTGTTCAGGTGTTTAACAGTCAATCATATATTTTGGTAAAATTTGATTCTTTTCTAAACGTTTTTCGCAGATTTTCTGAAGATTACTTTTCTCTGACTCGACATTTAAAGATATTTTAACAAATCCGCAAATGCATTTTTAGGGAAAAAACAGTTTTTACCTTCGATGAGTATCTGGTTTTCCTGCAAGTTTCAGGGCAAACGTTTTCAGACGCAGTAGTAATATTGTAAGACTCATAATCACTGAAATATGATTAGAGATAAATAAAATTTTACCCAGAAGATCTTTAAAATATGCGCAAACGTAAATGTAAAAAATGAAAAGTTTAATCCAATTGGGCCAACATTTTTTCCTTCAGAAGTAAACCACCAGATGAAGATATTTCTAGAAAGAGATTAAAGGGAGTGACCGGCTATGTAAGGTAGTTGAACTGAGGACGCAGTGTTGTGGAAAATTAAATGGAAAAATATTCTACAATAAACTACAGACGTCATGTTTAGGAACATTTTGAGAAATTAAAAATAATCTTATAATCGAAAATAAGTAATCTTGTTCAATTATTAGTTTCTATTATCTCATTATTCTAGTTTATCTTTATTCACAAAGATGTTCTCAGATTTTCTATAACTATTATTGAAAAGACGACATTTAAAGAATTTGAAGAAATCTGTGAATAAATTCAAAGAAAATTAGAAATTCAATATAATAATGAAAACGATATAATCGATTTTAGCATTGATTTATTGACAAATTTCTTTTGTGAAATATGTTCCTAGCCATCTAATTAGATAACTGTATAATTTTACTTTATTTTTCGTTGTCGTTATTTGATAATTTAAAAAAAAACTAATTCTGAAAGCGTATCCACCCCCAAATCAGGAGTTTTGAACGTCGAATTTGCGCTCAAACTCAGGATTTACAGACCTTTAAAAAGTGAAATATGTCTCAAATGAATCCTAAAGAAGTCTTCGACAACAACACTGCATACTCAGTTCAATTACCTTACATAGCCGGTCACTCCCTTTAAACACAACTGAATACATGAAAGTACACAAACATGTCAATGTAAAAATCCTACTTACAAGTTAGCATCACTCGCAATCTTCAGTAACTCTGCAGTCTGCATTGGTCCGCAGACTTGAGCTCCAGGTATTTCTGGGAAGTACAGTACAGTACAATTGTACAATTTAAACAATTGTTTTTGTATATAGTAGCCCTCACATCCTTCAACACTATAATGTTTCAGTCCTAAATAAGAACTGAATTATGTATAAAATTACTTAATATTGAATGTGAATTATGTAATACTAGCTGGGGAAGCCAATGTATAGTTGTGATTACCACCGCTTTGTCGTAAATTAAGATTTTGACTAATTTTCCCGACTCGACACAAGTCAATCCACTCAACTTTAAGAATATCAAAATCAAGCTAATACCATTTTCGTGTCCGAGTTCCGGTATTTAAAATTGAGGCAAATCAGTCCGGGGGTTCCTGAGATATGAATGGACAAACAAACAAACAAACACCCGAAGAGAAACAAAAAATTACTACGATATTTACATAGATACTGTTACACAATATATATCTTTATATATAGATAAAGGTATTGTTTTGAAAAAGTGTCCCTTATATTAAGATAAAGCATGATTTACACGAATCCGGCTGAAAAAACATGAAAATAATGTATCTACTTATTTGATTCTTGAAATTATTGATATATGCTAAAACTAAATCTGCTTTTTAATAATAAAGCTCTTTACTCTCGTATATGTATATCATATAAACATATTTGTTTGCTGTAGCTGGCCAAACGGCTGGACCAAATTGGCTAACTTTTTTTTGAGGGAACACATTTGGAAAACCTGACGATGCAAGGAATCTATATCATACTTGCTGTACCATGAAAATTATGAAAGAGTGAATAAAATAAATATATCAAATAAAACTTAAAATAACGTTTTCAATTCTAATTAAAATTTTTCTAATATTACCTGGATAATCGTTAAGAACTGTCTGTTCATCTAGCATCCTGTCTTCTTGGTCTACAGGAATACAATCCATTCTAAACAAAACAAAATCACGATTTTACGATTGGAATTTTAAAATTTTTAACTTAAAAAAATAATTAATGACAACGGCGGCAAACTTATTTATTTGACAAAACATAATCTTAATTTATTATAAAGTTTGCCAACTAATTATAGATAGGTTTGCTGTTTAATTCGAATTCGAAAATAAGGAACTAGTTCTGTAAACAATATGTACAGGCTTCTCTGAGGTTTCAGGCTTTTTTGTGTATCCCTGTTTAATCAAAGAAACAAGTCATTTACGATCTAAACAATCCTTTCTTACCTTTTTAAATTTAATTAAAGTTACATTTCAGGTAAGCTTTTAGTTTAGATTTTAAGGTAAACCAAGTTTAAACAAAGAAAATAGTTATTGATAACTTAAAACCTTAATGTGGGAAGGAGGGTTGCCCAGCAGTATAATTTTTCCTACTATTACTTTGAGTTTTTTTTACTTAGAGACTGTAAAGGAAAAATTAAAGGGGATATAGTCTGAAACCTAGGTATCTTAGGAGTTGATCAAGACCCATGAGAGAGGTTTCAGACTATACCCCCTTTCATTTTTTCCTTTAAATTCTCTTTAATGAAAAACAACTTAAAGTACGTATAACAAAAATATCTAAAATAGCCCATAACGTTTTGTGACTAAAGCTACAGATCTAAAAACTAAATTTTTGAAAAGCCCATGAAAAATTGATGATCATATTTTTCCGACCCTTTTTTGGTATTTTTTCCTAACCTTTAAAGTTAGCGGTTTAAAATTTTTTACTGAGCTGGCCTTGAAAATTTGGGCTATGCAAATGCATTGCAACCCTACCTTTAAGGCCTTCACCCCCCCCCCTCCCCCCGATTAAACATTAATACAGACCCCCCATGGCTAAGGGCTTAGTAGTTAAGTAAAATGCAATTTAAAAAAAAAATTATTTTCAGATTTAAATTTACAATTCCCACAAAAGCATAAAAATAGACCTGTGCATGAAACTTTCAGACATCCTGCTCGTGTCTTTGACCTCCTTTAAAAAAATTAAATTTCAAAGATTTAAAGTCAGTCATTGACATATGTACTGTACTCCTTGATATATTATCGTAAAAGTAAATATTTCCATTTACTGTTTAGTCCCTATATAAGGATTCATCTCAATTGGATGATGAGATAGATAATGCTACCGCCATGCAATTTCTATTGGTTCAGAATAGACACCAAACACATGACTGAACCCTGATTGGATCAGGAGCTAATGGAATAGCATACAAGTATGTTGTACTTAAGTATCATTTATAAATACACGACTGTTTCTTAAAAGTTTCTGTAAAGAAAAAATAAAAACAAATATTTATTTTCTGTTTACTTTCATGTTTGTGATGTTAGAGGATTAAATTTTAAGAATATTATTTATTCTTTTCCTTTACATCATACTTGCGGCAATATATTGTTGGAAAGTATAACATCAAGAACCATATTGAAAGAACCAACAAACGACATGACAAATTATGTATATAATTGAGTCTTTGTAACAAACTCAAATTTTCAAATCCCTAAAACTTTTGAACTTTAATGAACTAAAAATTTCAAACTTAAATTATTTTTCAGCATTCATATTTTGAAATATCTACGACATTGGGTTGCAATGGTATAAGGATTTGAAAATTAGAGTTAGTGGCAAGGACTCAATTCCTTTGCATCGAAATTTCGAACATATTTAGACTTTCTACCTTAGATATTGCAATCCTGGCAATAGTATCTGGCAAGAGTAAGGTAAGATCCCTTCAACAAATATGTTATACAAAAGTATAGAAAAGGAAATAAAACTGCTGGAAATAAATTTTTGATAATTTAAACTGTTTTTTTTGTAAATGCTACAAAGAGTTATGTGTGCGTGCAGACATGATTTTTCTTATGCTTTGTGTAGCATCTTAGGGGTAGATTTATTCTTAATTTAGTTCATAAAGGATCCCTGCTTAATTTATTAAAATCCACAATGAATATTGAGATCAAGCAATCATTATTATGAGTATCCAACCCAAAAGTTCCCAGCTCTGTTCACTTATTTGAAAATAAACAAATACGGTCTCAACAACTTTTGGTCTCAAGATATCAACATAACCATTAACCAAGCCTCTATGTCTTGTTTTTAAAT
Source organism: Eurytemora carolleeae (assembly GCF_000591075.1). Lineage (NCBI taxonomy): Eukaryota > Metazoa > Arthropoda > Copepoda > Calanoida > Temoridae > Eurytemora > Eurytemora carolleeae. The sequence continues at coordinate 129,850 of NW_019396096.1, read as the reverse complement.
TTCAAAAAGATTTAAACTTTAAGAATTATTTTGAGCAGTAAAATATGCTTTGTGAATTTGGGATTCCGAAAATGTTCTTACAATTTCATAACAATCCTTTAACTCATTTGATTTTTGTAGTTTCCTTTGAGTTCTGGCTTTATTAGGGTTTCTTCTTTGATCTAATCTAATTTTTGAACTTCATAAATAAGAGAAAAAATATTTTCCTTGCAGCTACAGATGGGATATCATCTCGTTTATCCATTAGTCCTATAGCTGCACCCCTGGTAGCCATAGACCAGAAGGGAGCTATGGCAGGGTTCAGTTTATCAGATATATCTTCTCCTAGTAGGAGACCTAGGGATATACCCAGTATCTGGGAAATATCAAAACCCATTCATTGCTCAATGTCTTCTTTTTTTAACTAAATGTTAAGCTCAATTTCTCAATTTCTATGCTTATTTTCAAAATTACAGAGCTAAAAACTTTTGAATGGAGGATATCGGGATTAATGCTTGATCCACTCTTTTTCTTAATCTTGAGATTAGAAAAGGCTTGCTCTCCTGTTTTTATTAATCTCCAGAGCTGAAAACTTTTAAATGGGATATCCTGAATCTCGATCAGTTAATTAATCTGGAGATTAATAACAAGAGGAGAACAAGCATTATTTAATCTCGAGATAAAGAAAAAGAGTGGATCAAGCATTAATCCCGATATCCAGAAATCAAAAGTTCCCAGCTCAGATTAATTAACCGGTCGTGATTAAAGATATCCTATTCTAATGTTTTCAGCTCAGTAGACCTAATTTTTAGTCACCTTCTATTTTTAAAGTGATCTTTTTCTTTAACCATTTTCTGATCAATTGAATATGGCATTCTTGTTTTTCTAACTGAAATTTGATTTTTCCTTTGAAGTTACTATAAAATAAGTTACTGTAAAATCAGTTCCATTTTTAGTATTTCTGCTGTTCAAGCTTTATCCTGCCATAAAATCAAATATTAAATTTGTTTTGATATTCCTTGTCTGAATATTTTGGTTTGTAATGAAGTTTATCTCTTGAACTGAAACATTTTCCTTCCATGACGTATCTACCAGTATCCAGTATTCTACTGCAGCATTCCTCCTTCATATTCTTCCCTACACATACCCCAGTATACTCTTCTTCCTTCCATGACGTAGCTACCAGTATCCAGTATTCTACTACAGCATTCCGCCTTCATATTTTGCCCTGCACATACCCCAGTATACTCTTCTTCCTTCCATGATGTAGCTACCAGTATCCAGTATTCTACTACAGCATTCCTCCTTTATATTTTGCCCTGCACATACCCCAGTATACTCTTCTTCCTTCCATGAGGTAGCTACCAGTATCCAGTATTCTACTACAGCATTCCTCCTTTATATTTTGCCTTGCACATACCCCAGTATACTCTTCTTCCTTCCATGACGTAGCTACCAGTATCCAGTATTCTACTGCAGCATTCCTCCTTCATATTCTTCCCTACACATACCCCAGTATACTCTTCTTCCCTCCATGACGTAGCTACCAGTATCCAGTATTCTACTACAGTATTCCTCCTTCATATTCTTCCCAATACATACCCCAGTATACTCTTCTTCCTTCCATGACGTAGCTACCAGTATCCAGTATTCTACTACAGTATTCCTCCTTCATATTCTGCCCTACACATACCCCAGTATACTCTTCTTCCTTCCTTGACGTAGCTACCAGTATCCAGTATTCTGCTACAGTATTCCTCCTTCATATTCTTCCCAATACAAACCACAGTATACTCTTCTTCCTTCCATGACGTAGCTACCAGTATCCAGTATTCTGCTACAGCATTCCTCCTTCATATTCTTCCCAATACATACCGCAGTATACTCTTCTTCCTTTCATGACGTAGCTACCAGTATCCAGTATTCTACTGCAGTATTCCTTCTTCATATTCTTCCCAATACATACCGCAGTATACTGCTTTTCACGTTTAAGGCAGGGTTACCCGGAAAGAATTTTAGTACCATTACGAACTAAAACTCTTTGAAAATTGGTGCCTTGAAATAGGATTAAAATGGAATATCTAATCTAATGGCAATGTAAGAAACAAATTTACCAAGATTGTAAGAAAAAGACATTAAAATGTCTTTGCACGAACAGTCGCTCTAAAGTATGGGTTGATCTTGCTAGTACAGTACTTAGAGTAAACTCTTCACTAAACTCTACTATATCTTCGGTTAGTGTTCTAGTAAATAAGGGTGAGTATTATTATCCTTGAACATTTTTTTGTTTCTTAAATACGTATCTACTAATCTTATCTAAACAATCAATTCTTTATACACTTATCCATGTGAGTAATACTCATTTCCTTCCCTACTGCCCAAAAGAATTAAGTATTTGCCACAAATTCAAAATATTTAATCCTGATATTTTAGCAACCTTCGATATTTTAAACTCAGATTAGATGATCTTACTGAATTCATACGAAATTGCAAAAATTAGATGGATAAGAAAATCAGCCTTTGTGACAAAGACTCAATTCCTTATATAGTATTTTCTATTTTTATCTTATTGTTGGTTTATTTGAGATTATCTAAAAATTGTGAGATATTATCTGGGGTTTCCTAATCCTATCCTGCACCATTTCACAAACTCCTGAAAACAAAGAACTAAATATTGACAAAAGGAACTGAGTTTTGCCACAAACTCTGATTTTCTAACCCTGCATATCTATGCTACTAATTAAATGATAAAGTCTTTTAGATCAAATATTCTAAGTTTTAAATATCATAGTTACTCATTCATGTTGAAAAATATAGGATTAGATTGGTTGAGTTTTCTGACAAAACTGAGTTCCAAAAATATACGATTTATGACAATTATTTAAAGAACATCTTATACATTCACGATGAATTGACCAAATGCACATAAATATTTCTTAGAGGAGGCAACAACATTATGAAGATGTACAGCCACCTTATCAAAATGTACGGCCACCTTGTAAAAATGTACAGTAATCTTATCAAAATGTACAGCCACCTAATCAACATCTAAAGCAACCTTTAAAAAATGTACGGCCACTTTATCAAAATGTACAGCCACCTTTCAAAATGTACAGTCATCTTATCAAAATGTGCAGAAACCTTATCAAAATGTGCAGAAACCTTATCAAATGTACAGCAACCTTATCAAAATGTACAGCCACCTTTCAAAATGTACAGTGACCTTCTCAAAATGTGCACAAACCTTATCGAATGTACATCAACCTTAGAAAAAAGTACAGCCACCTTATCAAAATGTACAGCAACCTTATCAAGCTCTAATTTAACCTTATAAAAATGTACAGCAAATTTATCAAAATCTAATGCAACCTCATCAGAATGTACAGAAACCTTTTCAAAATCTAATGCAACCCCAGCAAAATGTACAGAAACCTTCTCAATGTACAGCAACATACCTCACAGGATCTAGTAACGTTTCCTAGAAGATTTTCAAAGCTTCCAAATCTAGAAACTTCCTTTCTATATTCTAGTTCTAGATCTTTCTGCAAAGTTTCTAGATAGAGATAATCTTGCAAAGATGAGGAAGAAAATATCACGTATTCATGATAATTAGGTTAAAAGAGCAAATCATATTAAGATGGAAAAAGTACATCAAGAACGGTATTTCCCAAAGGCATTTTCCTAAGGGTGATATCACATGGGACAATTTCCCAAATGTTCATTTAAAGGAATTGAGTCTTTGCCACAAACTCGGATTTTCCCTTTATCTTGTTAACCTGAGGGCAATATCTTTGATATTTCAAACTTTGGTTTATTGATCTAGAAGAATTCATAGTTTGAAATATCTAAGGTCTACGACGTCGTTGGGTTAAAAAGATATAGTGATTAGAAAATCAAAGTTTGTGGAAAAGACTCAATTCCCTTGTTAGTTTAAGCCTTATGGGGGGCCTAGCCTTGCGGCTAGAATGGGCTAGGTGCCGAGTGCTGTGGATAAGATGGGTTAGGGAGCTGACCGCTGCGGCTAGTGCAGATGGAAAATCCATTTGAGAAGTAGTCACTTGGGGGAGAAAACATTGAGAAATAATAATGAAAATATTATCTGTTTTATAACCTGGAGATAAGTCCGGGTTGTAGTCTGGGTAGATAAAGTAGGATAGATAGGAAACCATATCTATTGACACTCCAACATTCTTGGCCTTAAACATATAGTTTAGGAACCAGGCACAATTTGTATCATATTTATTTACATTCAGGTGTTCATAGTATTACAAATTACAATGCAACTAAACATTGATTTATCGACCTACGTACAATTTCGTTGTAGTTACAAATTTAATGAATTTAAAATGGACTTCACATGAATATCTATTACGCAGGAAAGTTTCTAATTTTAAAATTTAGGAAATTGAGTTGACTCCCCACCATAATTAGTGTTCATAAAATTAGGGTGTTCAATATGAACACCGCAAACAAGAATCAAACTTTGCTAAATTAGTTTTCAAATATTGTTTCACGTCAACTTGTCAGGATCAAGTATTTATTAAAGTTAGTGTTTGGCGTCCTAATTAATCTTTTTAAAATATTAACCCTAAACATACTGAGGAGGGGGGCGGGAGCGTCAAACTCCCCCCCCCCCTTCTAGTTTTTATGTCCTAGCACTCTGATTTTGACACTATCACTGTGAAATTTTGTGACTTTTCATGAATAGAAATTTAATGGCCTCGAAAATTGGGCTATGCAGATGCATTTCAACCTTATACCTATACCTATTTTCTAGGGGGGGAGGGCAGGGTTCACATAGATTCAGACCTTACAGCCTTTATAGAGTTAACAGTTTGTTCGTCATCAAGAAACATAGAGAGTTTTTCTATCTTTTAAAAAATAATTCTCTACAAGTCTGATATTTTACGCTTTTCTAAACTTTGTCTTGAAGAAAGGAAAAAAAATCTAAATGAAGCAAAACTAATCGATAACAATAATAACAATTTCAATTTCTTTAACAATTTGCATATTTTCAGAGGATACGCTTTTGCAATATGCTAAAATTAACTGATGTATAAGAATACTCAAAAACAATGTTGAAAACAGTTTCTGTAAAAAGTAAAAATGTTTAATGTTCAGATTTACTCTGAACCAAAACAAGGAAAAGAGAGACCAGAATCCTCGTATCTTTGTTTAAATAAAATGTGTGCTGCAGCTCTATGGAGGAATGATAGACATGGGAATAGAGTTAAGATTTTGATATCGTCTTTGTAAATTTATTTTTTGATTTAGTATGGAGATGTGTACTAGGAAAGATGTAATCCATAGATATTTTGTCTGCTAGAATTAGGAAATTTTTTTATGTTTTAATTGACAAACTGTTGTACTTATAAAATGAGCAACTCTGTTTATCATGCAGAAATGTTACAGAACATCATAAAACGTTTTGTAGAATAACAAAAAGCTTTTACCATTAGGGTACATAAAATATACTCTGTCATACGTAGGGCTGGGCACGTTCCAACATTTTCTAATCGTTTTGTTAACGGTTAGTACAAACTGTTTAAAAAGAAAAATTTCAGGTAGCCTTTGATTTTATATCGTTAAGGGCCCAGCCGTTAAGGGTTTATTTTAGTATAAACGGAGCAAAGCGCCAAAAAATTCGTTAACGGTTAGGAAATTGTTAACAGTGCAGCCTTAATGGTCTTTTGTAGTATTTACGGCGTTAACGGTTTGTCAAATCATTAACGGCACTATTAGGAATTGAACTATATTTATCCTTTTCTATACGAAAACACAAAATTCACTGTTTAAAAAAAATCCGTTTCGTTAACGCTTTAAAAAATTTTGCCGTTCGTTAGAAGACTCTTTCGTTAATTTTCGAAAACCTCCGTTCCGTTAACGGAACTGTGATCAGTCAGACGTAAATTTATTTAGACCTTTGAAAATAGGCATATATCGCTAATTCTCAACAGACACGATTCGGAATACATCTTTAAATTTCCATGTTTATTGGGACACACTGTAGACAAAACCTTATGTCCTCTGAGTTTATATATATTCATCCTATATATATTTTACTGACAACAAGATGTTTCTAATCCTGGTTTATCTTCCTAGCTTCGAACCTTCTCTAGATCCCAAGGGTTCGGGTCACAGATGATAAAATCCGGCATCACTACTCCCTTTTTTTAAATTAGCATTTTTTATCCATTTTTATCTAGTTTTTATGTACGAAAAAATATTAAATGCGTAATGTATTAAAATATAATCAAAGTTTCTGTGTTGAATGTCTAATTTTGTAATGGGATAAGCAAATTTATTGTTTGAAAAGATAAATAATTAGCATTGAAATACGCTTTACAGTTTCATCTAGTTTGATGGAAACAAGGATTTGAAAACGAAAATAAATAAAAGTAAACTTTTTGTATTTTCAGAGCTAATTTTCCTGAGCATAAACACTTTGTTGAACGATATCGATATCCGTAGTGTACCCAGACCCAAAAATATATTCCTTAATTTAAAAAAAAAGATAAAGATAAAGTTTAATTATAACATACGGGGAACCCACAAAGCATGAGGCGTTAATGACGACCTAGAAATGGAAAACTCTATAGGTTTATCTTGATACATTGATTTTAAGCCCTTTCTCGATTGGCTATTTTCCACCTGGNCACAATCCCGGGGGGTGTTTTTCACTGAACTATTTAGAAAAAGGATTTTTCCTTGATTTATAATAGACTGCATTATAAGGACTATAGGTATCATGTGATTGCTATCTCTGGAATTTAACTTCTAAGTTTAAGATGACAAATAAATACAGAAAAAATGTCATGTTTTGTGGAACACCCAGTATAAACAGGTATTCTGACATTTTCCGACTCAGCCTGTAGCAATTATTTGTAAATACTTTATTTTTCTGACAGAATTGATTTTTCATGATAAGTTCAATGATTTTTCTGATTGTAAATAAATTACCTCTCCCATTTTGTATGATGTATACACAGCAAATATACAGAAGAAAATGACCAGAATAGTCCACCCTATCTTCCTATACAGAGTCCCAGTAAACTAGGAATTATACGACATTTAATGAAGGGGACTGTAAACAAAATATCAAGTTATCGACTGTTAATCAAATCTATAGAACCGCTGATCTATTCACAAAAGTATCTTCAAAAGCGTATACAGAATGAAGGTTTAATAAGTGCTTTTTTCAAACGGGCGCGCCCCTCTTATTTTTTTGGATGAAGGTGACATAAAATTACACTGACATTTCCTTCAAGATTATCTTTGTCCTGGCATGACATTATTATGTTTATGTACGTTTAACATTTGAAACTATAAAACCTAACTCCAAATTTTTCCAAATGTTGCAAATTTGTCATTTAAAGTTTAAAATTGGCACTATTGGCCTAGATTTGAAAGCGTTCTAATCTTATTTTTTCGATTTAATTTTCAAGATTTATAAAAGTTAGGCAGCACATTGGAAACCTTTCAGATTTCTATCAGCCCTAATTTTTTTATCTGTTTCTGAAGATATTTAATGTCGTCTGCAATCTCCCGTGTTTATTTCTGGTTCCTGTAAATGGATGCACTACTGATGGTCCAGTGGAACCCATGAGCTGATGTACTGGATGCAAAACTATTGTAAACCTCCTTCAATCCATCAATCAATCTATCCTTCCTTGGCGGAGGTTTATTAGATTCATCAGCAATCATTATCTATTCTGCAATTGATTAGCAACTTAAAGGGACTGTAAGCGTATTTTCAAGTAACTCTTAATGCAAAGTGGGCATGGCCGATTCACCACGGTCCTTAAATAAAGCTTTGTCGGATCAAGTTTTAATTAAGATATCAATGTTTATTGGAAAAATTGTTTATTTTCAACTATGGATTCTCATGAAAGTGAAAATAAATGCACATTCCCACTACTCCTAGTCCTTCCTAAAAATATACATATATATAATAATGTATAAAAATGTTATATATATATATATATATATACATATACATGTATACACACTTTAAGAATATGTATATATATGTATATACAACCCTAAGGAATGTAATATTATCATTTAAAACAATATCTACTGGAGCACCGGAGCCTATTTCAACCGAGTTGCATCATTCATCAAAAAAAATTTTATTCAAATTTTCTTTAATGGGCAAGGCCGGGCCCTTCAGCTAGTTTTTTATAAATTACTATGTCAAAGTAAGAAAATGAAAATATGACTTTATCTTTTTTCATCAAGTTAAATTTTTACAAATAATAACAAAACTTGTTTAATCCCTATATTACAAGTTCTGACTGAATAAAATTACGTATTTGTTAAAAACCTGGATCATACAATTATTGTTACACTGTAAATTTATTGCGGGAACTTTTTTAAATTTTAAATCTTAATTGAAATTTTTTAATATAATATGTTTTTTTTTAACTTTAATAATTTATTTTAGTTAAATTTTACATTATTTAATCAGATGGAAACATTTTGAGACTTCTATATTTGTTGTTTTTCATTATTTCTTCTTGATCGTCCATTCCTCGTCCATCCTTTAATCATACCTCGGCTAATTTAAAAATAAATAAATTTGTAGGGGTTAAGTTTGACAACTTTTACAGAAATATCCTGATTTTTAACATAAAACATTAAATTTATGAATTTAGTCTATTTTGAAGGTTTTGTATTTTGTATCCAAAGGATCCTGAAATATCCCTGAATACAAACGTCTGTTTATTCATCGTCCTTATCGCTGTACAGCATATTTTTGTATGAAACAATTTTTTTCTGAGAGTAACATAAACAAAGCTGCACACTGAGCAGCACTGTGTTTGTTAATATTTCTCCAAGAACTTGCAGTACATTTTTAATGTAAACAAATACATTTTGCTTATTTGTTTGTAAACATGAACTAAATGTTGTGAACGATGTTCATAGGTATATTCATGATGACTTAAAGATTTAAAAAGATTATGAATGGTGTGTACTGTGTATATCACCAAACTACGCCTTGGAATTCAAAATAAAACTTCAAACTTAGCTGATTTGATCTAACAGAATTCATATTTTGAAATATCTAAGGTCTACGACATTGGGTTGCAATGATGTAGGGATTTGAAAATCAGAGTTAGTGTCGAAGCCTCAATTCCTTTAATGAAGAGCAAGCAGTAGCTCCCACAATCCCTCTTTTTTTTAAACCTGATAGTGTAAACTTTTGATATTTCAAACTTAGATTATTTGATCAAAGAGAATTCATAATTCTAAATATCTGTTCAACTCAGTCTACGTAGTTCGACTTTTTCTCGCTTGAGTCTTTGCCACAAACTTTTATTTTCTAATAACTATATCTATAAAACCCAATGTCATAGACCTTAGGTATGTCAAACTATAAACTTATTAGGAATTAGAAAATTTGAGTTTGTGACAAAGACTCAATTCTTTTTTTCCTTAAAGAAACACTTTGTGTAACATTATTTTCCGTCAAACGACCTAGTTTGAAGATTAAGAGTAAACTGGTATAATTCATGAGTCTAGTATTGACTGTAGCGTGCCAGAAATATAATTAATACACATAGAAGTCAGTAAAATTTACACAGAACTCAACATTACTTCTTTCGGTAATGTAATGTTATATACACTTGAAATATCATGCAATGTTCAGGGTTAGCAAGGATATGACTTAAATGATTGTAAAGTTCATATATACAACGGTACCATTGAAAACTTTGTCTGAATTACATATCCATGATTTTTCTTTTTGAAAACTGTTTAATTCTAATTGTGATTTCTCTGCAAAAGTTACTTGCGCAGTTTTTGCTTCAGAATCAATAAAAAGGAATTAAAGGAATTGAGTTTTTGTCACAAACTCTGATTTTCTTATCTTTATATCTTTGCATTTGAATGTCAGAAACCTTAGATATTTCAAAATATGAATCATTTAAGATCAAATAATGATAGTTTGAAATATCAAAGGTTTACACAATCAGGTTGAAAAGATATGGCGATTGTAAAATCATAATTTGTGGCAAAAACTCAGTTCCTTTTGCCACAAACTAAAAACAAATTTTCCACATAAAGCTTTGCAACCCAATGTTTACACCATCAGATTTAGGGATTTGAAAATTTGAAAATTGAAAATACATTTCAACCAAACGATATTATATATCAGATTTACTTTACGATCGATGGGTCAATGTTGAGTTTTGACCACAAATACATTTTTAAAATGGCAAATCAGAAGTCCAAACCTTTGAATGTATAGTTTGTAATTGTTACCCTGTATTTTAACACTGTTGAATCCAATGTTTGTTTAATATTTTAGTTTGCTCTAATTTAATAATTTGGATACTAATGCTCAATAAATTAAATAAAAAAACTGGCAGAAGGCAAACATGGAAAAGTGATTAATGTTTAATATTAAGGCTGGAGCGCAGTAAATACAATTAAATCCTCAAATATTCTACTATTTTTGAGAACTAGGGTTTCCATTTTTCCGGAAAAAAAATTTCCATTTTGGAAATGGAATGTTCCGGAAACTTTTTGCGTAAACCGGAATTCCGGGATGATTCCGTTTTACGGAATGGAAACCGTAAAATTTCCAGTTTCCATTTCGTAAACCGGAAAAATTTCCGGTTTCCATTCTAAACCGTAAATTTTTACGGTTTACGTAACGTAAACCGGAAAATTTCCGGTTTACGTCACGTAAACCGGAAAAATTTCCATTTTACGGAATTGAAACCGTAAAATTTCCAGTTTCCATTTCGTAAACCGGAAAAATTTCCGGTTTCCATTCCGTAAACCGGAAATTTTTACGGTTTACGTAACGTAAACTGGAAAATTTCCATTCCGTAAACCGGAACTTAAAGAATTTTTCTTATTTTAATTAAATTCATATTTACGAAATTTGAAAATTTGAAGAAAAAAATCGAGGATCATTGCCCCCCCCGCTAGCTACTGCCCTGCTAGTGGTAGAGTGTCCCCCCCCCTCGGTTTATCAGTTACATTTCACACTATAGTAACTTAGAATATGGATTATTGAGTATAACTTTTTCTACCGTCCGGCATCCATCCATATATTTTTAGTGTTACTAACTGGTGTTGTATTTACATATGTAAGACTTTAATGTAATTCTGGTACCAAATGTTCCGGAAACCGGACATTTCCGGAAAATTTCCGGAACGATATTCCGGAACGTTCCGGAATTCCGTAACGATCCGGAATTCCGTAACGATCCGTAATTCCGGAACAACGTTCAGGAAATTTCCGTTTTACGGAAAAAAATCGTTCCGGACTTCCGGTTTTCCGGAACCTTTTCCATAATGGAAATGGAAAAAATTTCCGGAACATTTCCGCACGTAAACCGTAACCCGGAATTCCGGTGGAAACCCTATTGAGAACCCATGGTTTTATTCCATATATCTTTAGAACCCGCTGTCGTAGATATATAAATCTTTTAATTTTAATTAGCAATTATTCTCAGTTTGATATGTAAAATATATAAACCATCAAATTGAAAAGATAAAATTTTTTGACAATTTCAGTTTTTGATATGAACTCAGTTTTGTAATGGTGAATATTAACAACATTATTTACTGCAGAAATTGAGACAATGATTATAATAATAATATAAACCATATAACGGGGTTTAAATCAAACACATTTTATATAAATTCATGTACATTTACCTTCTACATAGAAAATACTTTATAAATCAAAAAAAAAAAAAAAAATTTTAATCTTTTTCTTGGTCTGTCACAAGCCCAGCTGCCTTTGCCATTGAGTAAAATCTAAAAATATAAAAATTTTTGTAATTTTGTTACTTTTATAACTACATACTTTCTATATTTTATACTTTAAAGAATAATTCAATAAGATATACTGATAAAATCTTAAATCGTGTGTAACAAAAGTAACCTCTTAAGTTAAAGTAAAGAAACAAAAAGAAAAATGTATAATTGTATTATTGCAGAAAAATTAGAGCCAATACAATTTACAAACAGCTGACAGATTTTTAACTGGATATTTTATTATTGTATTGTATTGTATTGTATTATTATTCCCTGTGGCCACCCAAGTGATGTCCCACAAAAAATTTGGGCCCGATCGGTTCAGCCGTTTGTACGTTTATTGGATACAAACAAACAAACAAACAAACAAACACCCAAGCCAAATTTATATATAGATCTAAAATATTAGATTTTACAAGTTGTCCAACCTTGATGTTGAGTCTGTGAGTAAGGTTTGAGGATGTCCTTGCTCCACTACTCTACCCTGATCTAGAACTAGGACTCTATCTCCTCCAGTGATAGTGTGCAGTCTAAATATCATTCTTCTATTATCAGAATTTAAAATAAAAGGTAATGATTCTTTGTCGGAAACGTTTGAAATATAAAACGTTAACACTGTTAGTGTTAGGTTCCAAAGGTACAAGGATAAGACAAGTTGAGTTTGTGGCAACGACTTAATTTATTTAACTTTTGAGTCACTTGAATTTTTTAAAAACCTAACAAGGTTATAACCTGAAACAAAAGGATTGATTTTCCTAGTATTTCTCTCTTATAAAATATGTATTGTATAATGTACTCAGCTTGATAACTCAGCGTTTCCCAAGCTACTCCCGCCGTTTACCCGTGCTTAGTCGTAAATTACGATTTTAGATATTTTTCCCCTCTAAAAGGGAACCCACTCAACTTAGAATCTCAAAACTAAGATAAGAGCATTCCTCAGTTATGTTCGGACATAGAAACACTCAGACGAACATTTCTACTTTATAGATATAAAAGCTTGGGAACCCAGGCTGGCCAAAATTATTTCCGTCGTTTACCTACCTCATGTCGTAAATTACGATTTTAGTGAACCCACTCAATTTACAATCTCAAATCCAAACTAAGAATATTCCCGTGGTTCTCCCTAGTTTCTAATCAAAATTTCAGGCCAATCGATCAATGGATTCCTGACTTATGATAGGACAGATAACCCACATAGATTCAGCCTGCTTATAAAAAGTTTCATCAATATTGGGATTTGATTTTACCGCTCTAACTCACTTATTCTTTTCTGTAGCCCTTTACATTTTCACTTTAGCAATACAAAGCACTTGTTGTTTGCTTTGGTTTTTAAGAAGCATAAATTAGCGAAATTCTCATCGATTTGTGCATAACAACTTAGGACCTTTGAATCACGGTAAAACAGATATTACTACTTTATATATATATATGTGTATTATGTATACCTATGTGCTATAGTAACCACAGTGCAGTCCTTGAACTCTCTTCTGATAGTTTCCTGAATTCTCTGGTCTGTAGCAGCATCTACCGCTGCTGTAGCTTCATCAAGAATCAAAATCTTAGATTTCCTAAATATAACATTTAAAGGTCTGTAGTGATCCTCTATTGCCCGAATAGATTCTAGTATAACAGATGGCAGTGTAGGATTTGCACACTCTCAGTACAAGCTGTATTCTGACGTCACAAGTGTCAACTTAGTTTTTGTGTCCGACAAAATTATTAATAATTGTGAGAATTTTAGAATTAAGTGCTTATCTTATGGTAAAATAAGTGCAATTTAATGTGTTCTTTATTTTCTGTTTTTACACTTTTTTATTTAATCTTGGAAACATGTCAACTAATGGGAGAAAATGTTTCTTGTTATATTTGACGTCGTGTATAATTGGTCCATTTCTCTGTTGCCACCTATATGTACTTAATAATCTATTTGGCCATGCCGAAGCACAACACGATAATCTTTAAACCTTTATCTGCAGTAGTTTTACATTAATTTATCGTACAAATGTTTTGCTTATATCTGTTAATATTATGTTTCGTTTTCATATTATTTTATTGTTGTATGTATTGTCGTTTTTTAGCATGAAAATCTATCAATTTCTTTCAATTTCAATTCCATGGAGAAACAGAAATTAAAAATACTCAGTTTAAAAATAGGCTTATCTTATATATTCTTGAACAGATGAAGCTTTTAACATTCTACGGTCCCATTCTGTCTATGTTAATGTAAACATTGGAGGATTTTACATGTAGGGTAGCGTTCGCAAATATTTCTTTATTCTTTTAGATCTTGAAAAAGTACAGTTCGTTTTATTACTTTTTAATGAACCGGAAACCCATGGGAAACCACATTTGACAAATTTTAAAAGAGAAGATAGTGGATATCTCTTGCATTATCAAGCAGACAGAGGTGTAACGGGTAACATCCTAATTTGGACAACCCACTCTATAACAAATGGAGGCGTTCTTGAAATTAGGTCTTAACAGTTCGTTGAAAGAGACTGTAAGCAAAATTTTTAGTAGTAAACTCATTTAAGGTTGTCAATGCCCGATTCACAACGGTTCTTGACACATTTATTTTATAAAAAATGTGAAAAGTGTTGTCGTTTTTTTAGGTTTAAAAATGCTTAATTCTGATATTACTTTCATTGGTTTTGCCGCAGGCCACTTTTGTAGAGAAACCACAATGGACAAAAATCATCTTCAAGCTTGTCAAGGTACCGATGTTAATCGGACATTGCCATGTTTGCTTAGAGGGTCACTTGAAATTATGCTTACAGTCCCTTTCAGAAGGATCAAATTGTTAAAAATATTTTTTTTTATCATCTTTGATTGTAACAAACCTGAGTAAAGCCCGGGCTAAACAAACCAGCTGCCTCTGTCCTAAACTAAGGCCTAATCCTCCCTCGGATACATGTTGCTCCAGAGTAAACTCTAAACTTAAGCCGGATTTCCGTAGAGCCTCCTCTATCTGGTCATCTGGATACTCCTCACCTGGGTCTAGGTTGAACCTCAGGGAACCAGAGAACAGAGTGGGATCCTGCAAAACAATCATTTTTTTCTGATATTTTGGGTGGAAATGCAATCTTCAATTGAGAATTATACAGGTTAAATACATTTTTCTCAGATCTAGTTTTTTTTGTAAAAAATAACAATAATGTTCCCATTATTTTTTTTTAAATCTTTTAACATTTTTATCTTCGGTGAAAAAAAGTCATTTTTTAAATATCCTTAATTTTTTTCTTCCATAAATCCGCACTTGCAAAATATAAAGTTTCAGATCAAAAAACAAGGATATCTTTTTATAATTTTTGCTTAAACTATGGTTTTATTATACCTAGATAATAAATCAATCTTACCTGTGGAATAATAGTGATCCTAGATCTCAGATCTTGTAATCCAACCAGACCAATATCCGTCCCATCTATCCTGATAGTTCCTGCTCCAGGTTCAAGTATCCGGAATAAAGCTAGAGACAAGCTTGATTTCCCAGCTCCGGTCCTACCAACAATACCAAGCTTCTCCTGGTCCTTTATCTCCAGGGTAAAGTTATCTAACACATTGGGTAGTTCCTCTCTATACTTCGTACTGTACTTGTCAAATACAATTTTACCCTGATCAGGCCAAACCTAAAAATTTACAACATACTATTTTCCTTAAATATTTTACTGTTGAGCTGGGTTTTTCATTTATGGCTTTTAATTCATGCACTTTTTCCATGCACTTTTTTTTGGGTTTAGAGTTCTGAGTATTCTCTTTGGAGTTATCAAAGTTTTAGTTCATGAACTCTTCTCATAGGATGTTTTGAGGGTTTACAGTTCTGGGTATTCTCTTTGGAGTTATCAAAGTTTTATTTCATGCACATGACGCTTGTAAACAAATAAAGAACACACACAGTTATCTTTTAACTTCTCGGAGCTTTTAATGTTTACAGCTTAATGCTAAACAAAATAGAAGTTTCTTTTAATACAGAAAATCTAGAAAATTAGGTTTCACTTTAAAGGAACCTCCAACTATATTTTATTTGTCCTAATAACAACTCAATCGCAATGGAATGTCATAGAGCTTAAACTTCTTTGACATTTTAAAATCCTAAAAATGCAATTTATTTTATCTTTGAAAGCGTATCAAGTTATGCTCTTGTTCAAAAGTCCTTGATTTGCGATTTTTTTTTGAGATTTTGTGAAAACGTTAAGTTTTATTAAATGATTTACAGAGATGGAAATGGACAAGATTTTAAGAAAATTTAATAAGAATATGTTTTTTCTTACATTATCTAGACCCCCCTCTGTCTCCCAGTTGTTTTCCTGCGGTAGTTCTTCATATTCTCTTATTCTCTCTAGCGCTATACTATCAGATTCAAGTTCACCAGCCATTCTACAAAACATATTTTAATTACAAGGATTGTAAGCGTAATTCCTAGTGACCCTCCACCTAAAGAGTTAAAAAATACAAATCAAAAAATAATATCTCCATTTTTCTATAATTAAAAAAATTTAATTCTGCCTAATTCCTACTTTTTCTATGCACATCTTGAAGAAACTCAGATAAAAATAAAAAATTTAGAGAGAAAAACAAGGATATCAACATATTTCATAATTTAGTTCAAAGATAAACTTGATTGATAGATAGATGGTTTACCTGACTGTCCAACCAAACCCATCAATCATGACCATGGAGTAGGATATTGATAACCCAGCTAACCCTGGAGATATGCTCTCCCTGTAGTAAAATGACATGATAGCAGCCAAGAATACTATAATATTCCCTAGAATCTCAACTCTTATACTCAACCATCGATTGGTCATCTCACTGATGTAATTGCATTGAAGATGCTTGGCCACCCTGTCTTCGGAATCTTTACAGAATCTTCTTGTTTGACCAAAAGCTCTGATGGTCGTAGCTCCTGTTATAGATTCTGTAAAGTGGGAATAAATAGGAGATTTTGCCACACTTTCCAACCTTTTAACCTGTCTTCTAGTTCTTGTATAGTAGATCTGTAGAAATGTGTAGATGATAATGATTGGAATCAGAGTGACAAGGAACATCGGAGTTATGCTTGATACAACCAAGAATGTTCCAACAATCATAAAAACACATCCAAGGAACTGTCTCAACTGATTCGGTATCTTTTGATCGATCACATCCAGGTCTGACGTGAATCTGTTCAGAATCCTGCCGATAGGGTTAGATTCAAAGAAAGATAATGGTGCATGCATTGTTTTCTCCAGCATGGCTTTATGAAGTTTATCAGATGCTGCTGCCCCCCTGTATCCTATACCTATGTGACTAAGCATCCCACAAACTGAACAAAGCACTCCCGTAAGCGCATATAGTCCAATATACTTAGCATTAGTTTCAGGACTATAGTTAGAGGTCCAGGAGGATAAAATCAGATTGCCACCAACTAGGAAAGCTTCAGCTGACATGAAGATGAGAAGAACAATAAAGAATAAACCCATGTTCATACTTTTTAAATAGAAAATATAATGTTTTAAGCTCACTCTTCCTTCGGAGCTCTTCTCCTGCTCAATAAGTTTTCCATCGTTTTTATTTTTAATTTCTTTTTCAGCTGCTTTTCCTGTCTCAGGAGCTTCCTCAGATTCCTCCTTTCCAACAAACTTTTCCATTTCTTGGAAAAATTCACTTTTCTTATTCTGCAGTTCTTCTAGAGTTCCTTGATCTACTATTCTTCCATCATGAAATAACAAAATCCGATCCACTTTGTGTAGAACCCCAAGGCTGTGTGTCACGAGAATTCTTGTTCTGTTGTTCAGGTAGCCGTTAGGCCCGATGAGGTTGTCAAAAATATGCTTTGATACATGAGCATCAACTGCACTGAGGGGATCATCCATAAGAACAATATCTGCTCCGCTATACGCTGCTCGAGCTAATCCAACTCTTTGCTTTTGACCCCCACTAAGGTTGACTCCATTTTCTCCTATTTCCGTTTGATCTCCGTTCGGTAAAATTTCCAAATCTGATTTGAGTGCACAATTATAGATCACGTTTTCATAATTCAGAGGTTCAAATTCATTTCCGAATAAAATATTGTCCCTGACGGTTAGGTTTTGAATCCAGGCTTGCTGTGCAACATAGGAAACTTGACCATTTATAGTTTTAGACCCACCGACTTTTTGCATCTCTCCCAGTATGGCAGACAAGAAGGAAGACTTTCCTGAACCAATCTTTCCAACCACAGCAACTAGCTCTCCTTTCTTGATATTCAGGTTGATATCACCCAGTGTGGGGTTAGCTGTTTTTCCAACCCAGCTAAAATCTGCGTTTTTCATTTCAATGGCAGTTAAAGGATCTGTGATGTCATCAAAAGGATCACTTTCTTCCTCCAGATCCTCACAGTTAAAGAACTTATCAATTCGCTTGACAGACACCCATAGTTTAACAGATTCCATTACAAATCTTGGAAACTGGTTCATTGGTATCCTTACAACGTTTACAATAGCTACTGTACCAAACACAGTTTCAGCATTTAGAACATTATTCTCCGGGTCAATGTAAACATAACAGATGAAAGTGATCAAAATGACAATAAGAGGTGCAGCAGTGAAGGTTATCCAAAGAAAGGCTTGGATCACAGCATTTCTAATAAAACTATGAATCTCATGTTTTCTATGCTCGTTGATTTTTTTCATAAATGGTTTCTCCCAGGCGTACAGTTTTAATACCTTCATTCCTTGCAGGATTTCGTTCATGAACAGGATTCTTTTATCTTTAGCTATCATCTGCCTAGCCTGGATTGATCTTCCATACTTGCCTCCAAAAAGATTGACTGGAACAAGGAGGAAAAAAACTGATAGTCCAATGAATGCACTAATCCCAAGGAGATCATACAAGAAGTAGAAAGCCAGGGCAAACTGAAATGGGCCGGACCACAGGGAGTTCAAGAATGGAACTATTTCAAGAAATCTCTGAAAATTTATTTTTGTATTAATTAAAGTTACTTTCTTACAAGATATTAATATTAACCTGCGAATCTATGGACATCAAGTTTGTGATTTCTCCAGTAGAAAATTCTCTCCTCTCCACATTTGAAATAGTTAAAGTCTTTTTATATATTGCAGTTATTACAGCAGATCGCATCTGGAAGGCTGCTACATAAGTCTGCCGGAAGTAATGATTAGAGATTGTAACCTAAAAATAAAATAAAAGATTGTAAAAAAATAAATACTGGTTAAAAAAAATTGTTAAAAAATAACATTTTATTTAAAAATAACTATTTGTTTAAAAATTACTATTTATTTTAAAAAAACTTTTTTTTAATAAATTTTTTTTTAAAAAAAACTTTTTGTTAAAAAAATAACTATTTGTTAAAAAAATAACTAATTGTTTAAAAATGACTATTAGTTTTAAATTACCTATTTGTTAAAAAAAAACTATTTGTTTAAAGATGACTATTTGTTTTTAAAAAAACTTTCTTTTAAAATAAATTTTTTTTTAAAAATTACTTTTGTTAAAAAAATAACTATTTGTTAAAAAGATAACTATTTGTTAAAAAAATAACTATTTGTTTAAAAATGACTATTTGTTTAAAAAAATAACCATTTGTGAAAAAATAACTACTTGTTAAAATAACTTTTTGTTATAAAAATAACTTTTTGTTATTAAAATAACTTTTCGTTAAAAAAAATAACTATTTATTTGAAAATAAGTATTTGTTTAAAAATAACTATTTTTTAAAAATAAATATTTGTTTAAAAAATAGTTGTTTAAAAGTAGCTATTTGTTTAAAAATAACTATTTGAATAAAAATAACTATTTATTAAAAACGCTGCCTATTCTAAGGTTGCTGTTTTACTTCAAAACATGTTTTTAAATAAAGACAACAATGCTTATGTTGAAGAATTTGAATAAATGTGTTTTCTCAAGATGTCGACCAGAATAAATAGCTGAAGGCATTGATCTTGTTTTTTGTGAATTTCAATACAAAATCTACTGTGTTAAACAGATATAAAGATTTGACAGACAAACATGCAAATGCAATTAAGATTTTATTGAAATGAAAAAGAAAATGGAAAATTATTTTGAGTAATTTTGTATTTTAAGAGAAAACTTCCCTGGGAACTCAGCGCTGCCCAGGCTATTAAAAGTTACTCATGCCGTTTACCCGCACTTTGTTGCAATTAAAGTTGACCCACTCAAATTCGAATCTCAAAACCAAACTAAAAACTTTCCCGTGGATCTCCCGAGTTCCCCAATCAAAATTTGAGGCAAATCGGTCCAGGGGTTCTGGAGTTATCATCGGAAAAACAGACAAACAGAGATTATATATATATATATATATTGGAAGAAATGTATATTTAAACTGAAAAAGTTGAAAATACTATACTATATATATATATATATATTGGAAGAAATGTATATTTAAACTGAAAAAGTTGAAAATACTATACTATATATATATATATATATTTATATATAAACTTAGTGATTGTACTGAAACGTTTTTAGAATTATTTCATGGTTATGTATGTTTGTGGTATTTAACCTTGAAATTACAATTGAATATGTTGCAAAGTACATGTCTGAAAAAGTGTACTTCCCTTGCTTACATCTTTTTTAATATTGATTGTATAGGATAAATTTACCATAGACACATATCTGTGTGTCTGTCTGCTTCCCCCGTCTGTATGCTAACTTGTTATAAAGCTGTAATTGTATATTCTGTATTAAAATATATGCCTACCACTAAACCTTTTATATAATGTTTGCTACCTGTGTGGTAGCCGTTATAAGAAGTATTACAACCCAGAAATATCCTTTCCAAGCATGGTCGTCGGTTTCTATCACGTGCAACAACCGTCGAAACACCTGCGTTAGTCAGATATAAAATATAGTTTGCACTTTTGCAAACATAAAAAAGTAATATTTTCCATCAATTAATAGTTTTAGATAATCTTCATTTAAACTTTCTGACCATAAGTTGTTTGTTTTTGTATTTGGTAAAATTTTGAATTATGAAATCATAGCAAATAGTTGTTTTTGTATAAAATTAGATACAAGTTTTTATCAATTGAAATAAGATTAATCAATTAATAAAATTAAACATAATCTTTTTTAAGACAGCCCTCATCAATCATTTAAAAAAGAATTTATTATTTGCCACCAATCCCTTTAACTTATAAACCAATTTGTGTGAAGCATTGATCAAAATTAGATCCAACTGTATTATTAGTTTGAAATATCTCAGGGTTTTTACATCAGGTTGCAAAGATAAAAAGATTGGATAATCAGAGTTTGTGGCAAAAACTCAATTCATTTGAATCATGACAGGAGAGATAAAAATCAATATTACCTGAGGTTGTTTATTAAGCTTCTATACTCTGGATGTACTCCAGTGTAAATAAAATGTCGTCTCCATAGCAGTCATGGACACTCATTATTATCATATGGTGCGAAATTGTTTTACCCTATAAAGGCTGGGGAGTCTGAGTTTATGTATAGCCTGGGGGCGCCCCCCTCCTCGAGAAAAAGGCCTTAGAGAATAGGTATAGTGTTGAATGCATGTTCATAGCCCATGGCCAGATCAAAGAAAAAACATTAGACAGATAACTTTAATAATTTAGGTGCTAGGGAGGGTGGACAAAAAAATGCCTAAAAATGGGTAAAAAAAATGAAAAAAATATATTTATTTGTTTTAAACAAATATCAGTGTTACACATGTTTCTACATGCTCAGTTACGTCATTTAAGAGATCTTTGACTTTCAAGCGCCATAGAGACGACATTTTAAAATATTAAACTAAAAACAACCTTGGGGCTACCTGAGGTGTGGCGTATAGAAGAATATCATTGAGAAGTCTGAGCAGAGCTCCGGTTATAAAAGTTCCTCCAAACGATTTGACCAACAGTTTCATAATACTTTTCTTAGGTTTCCTTTTCGAATCTAAAATTGGAAAAGTCCTAAAGGAATTGAGTCAGTGCTACAAACTCGAATTTTCTAATCTCATATATCTTTGCAACCTTTTGATGACCTTGATGTTTAAACTATCTAATTTAAAAAAATTCATAGTTTAAAATATCAAAGTTCTACAAGATTGGGTTGCAAAGATGTAGTGACTAGAATTCCTTCATTCAACAACCTGCTATTATAGTATTCTTATTTTTTGTAATTTCAAAAATATTTTTTTTATGCGAAAAAAAGAGAATTATAATAAACATATCACAAAGACATAGCAAATTATGAACAACTGAAATAGAATAAAAAACTAGCTGTATTTTGTTTTAATTGTGTAATATTCATTTTGCGCCCTTTTCTGGGTTTCTAAACCTTTGATTTAATATTTCTTTAAATCTATTTCTGCATACAAATGCAATCTCGATTTTTAAAATCAAATCATAAAAAATCCACGAAAAAAAATTTTCCTGCTGTTTTTTAGCTTTTGTTTAAAAAGATTAATTGTCTATTTCTGTGATACACTCACTTACAACAAAACAACTTTGCAACAATTTCATGATATCAAAATAGAAAATATGAGTATAAAGTAATTAGGTATTTGCCCCAAACCCTCAGCCTGATATAATGTAAACCTTTATTTTTTTTTAAACTTACATTTAACAAAATTTACGACATTGGGTTGCAAATATAATGGGATTTGAATATCAGAGTTTGTGGCAAAGATTCAATTATGTTAATTATCATGAGACGGAAAATCTATGTCGCTTTCTAAGAAAAATACCTGCTTGTGCTCGTGTGTCTTGTTCATTGACTTTATTAAATGTTTTGGTGACTCGGTCGATATCAATCAGTTTATTTGGTTCAGGTAGATCTTCATAGGTTAGCAAGTGTTTATACCCTAAACAGATTGTTTTTATAACTTTTTTAAATTAAGGTTTTAAATGTTTACCCCTTTCAAATTATTCCAGGCGTCCTATAGTTTTCTTTAGACAGAGCTGCCTTTTACAGTTTCATTCACTGCTTTTTTAGAATTTTGAAGAGAATTTTAGACATATATCGGACAGAAATATTTAAGCAGTCTAAATCAATTTATATCAATTTTTTGGGTGATCCTTTAAAAGCTTTAATTTTTAGAGACTTTGAATATATTCAACATCGAGTTGAATTTTTTGAATTTAAATATTTATTCGTTTAAGTTGGGTTAAGTTGTTCTTTTTTACTTTGAGTTCAGAAAAAAAATGTTACAATATATTAATTTTTCAATAATGTTCATAAGTATTATATTTAAAAGGATTGAAGACGCGTGGTTTACGACACACAATTTTCAAAATAAACAATAATCGAAATATATTTTTAATAAATGTGGAACTAACATCTACTTTTTTTACTCTACAGAGGTTTGGTCCATCCGAATCACCGAAATTTTAAAGAAATGTGATGTTGCACATTAGACCTTGAATAAGAGGTTGGAATTAATAACCTTTAAATAGCAGGAGAAAGTGGTTAAACAATCCGTTCGGCGTTCCTATAGTTCAAATACGTATCCCTTGATTAATACCGCAAAAGGTTGCAAGAATATAAGGAAAATAAAGCTATAGAGTTCGAGGCGAGTGCCTTTGTTTTCAGATGGTTAATCGCACCCCTCATAACCAGGAAGTAAGGGATGAAATATTTTCCAATAGTTGCAAAATTCGACAGAAAATAAGACAAGAAAACTTTTCTCTGAATTGATAAGCTCTCCCATAAGAAGTAAACCAGGAAAAGAAAGCATGATGTATTCTCCGATAGTTTCAAAATATAGAAAATTTAATTCAAAAATATTCCCCTAAGCGTTAAAAAATGTTAAGCTCTCCCATAAAAAGTAAACCGGGAAAGGAAAGCATGACGTATTCTCCGATAGTTTCAAAATACAGAAAATTTAATTTAAAATATTCTCCTAAACTCTAAACAATGTTAAGCTCTCCCATAAGAAGTAAACCAGGAAAGGAAAGCATGACGTATTCTCAGATAGTTTCAAAAATATAGAAAATGAAATTAAAAGATATTCTCCTAAACTCTAAAAAATGTTAAGCACTCCCATAAAAAGTAAACCAGGAAAGGAAAGCATGACGTATTCACCGATAGTTTCAAAATACAGAAAATTTAATTTAAAATATTCTCCTAAACTCTAAAAAATGTTAAGCTCTCCCATCAGAAGAAAACCAGGAAAGGAAAGCATGACGTATTCTCCGATAGTTTCAAAATATAGAAAATTTAATTTAAAAATATTCTCCTAAACTCTAAAAAATGTTAAGCTCTCCCATAAAAAGTAAACCAGGGAAGGAAAGCATGACTATTCTCCGATAGTTTTAAAATACAGAAAAAAGCTATTTAAAAATATTCTTAACACTAAAAGCGTTGATCACTCCCTTGAGAAATATAACCAGAGCTGGGAACTTTTGAATGGTGGATATCGGGATTAATGCTTTATCCACTCTTTTTCTTTATCGCGAGATTTAATAACGCTTGTTCTCCTCTTGTTATTAATCTATTCACCGATCGGGATTAAGGATATCCCATTCTAAAGTTTTCAGCTCAGGAGTCTCCTATAGATGCAAAATAAAGAGAGTGAAAAAGTTTTGAACCAACCTTTAAAAAATGTTGAGCTCTCCCATGAAAAGTACAACCAGGACGGGAAGGATGAAGTATTCTCCGACGGTTTCTCAGTTCTCCAGTTAGGAAACCATTCACTGATAATAACAAAGAAAATCAGTTTCGTTAAAATATTTTTAAGTTTAAAGCTGGGCATGTGTGCGTGTTCACATATTACTTATAATTTTAGACTGATCCAATACCTTTTAGGGAAGAACCCGTCTTGTTTTTGCTAAATATTCCAGATTTTTAAATGAAATCTTAATTAATAACTTTTAATGGATTTAGTTTTCAATTACTGCTATTCACCCTGAACTAACGAGAGAGAGAAGCATTCGGCTTCTTGTATTTGAAATCAAACGTGTTTTCGTCTATAACTCAACTTACAGATTTGTTTATTTTATACCTTTCCATTCTAAATGTATATGCCAACAAAAAGGTATTTAATATAAAAGGCTATAAAATTATGTAAAAGGGGTCAAATTGTGATAGAAAGTCACAGTTATCTGAAATATTGACAGAACCGTTAAATCCACGTGTATTTGGAATTTAACAAAAATGTTTTTAAAAACTAAAAAAAATTATAAAACCGGTTCAAAGTTCAAATAAAAATGTCCTACCTACCTTATCAAAAGCACACAGGATATAGTATAGTAGGCAATAAAAGCTGGTTCTAATGCTGGTAGAAGTAGGTTCGGTATCAGGAATATTACTTGGAATAACCATAGGAAAAACTAAACAATTAACATAAATTAGAAAAAAAAGATTGAAAAGTTTTGAATAATTATTTCAAGTATGAATTAAAATTAAAATATGATTAAAAAATTTCTAATGATCAAAGATTAAGATTTTACAGTCTTAAATCTAACTATTCGTTTAAAAGTTTTTTTTGAAGCACGTTATGATGCAGAGAATGATTCCAATTCAGCTAGTTTGGAATGAGGATATAAAAGTAAACAGTTAATATGGTTCATTTTTATATTAATTTTTTGTTCATTTGTAATAAAACTCAACTGCAATTTTACTAGCGTTAAAGTTACATGAAAAGATCTGGATTTCTATGTACAGAAATTGTAAAACTCAGATCTTCTTATCTTCTCATTTAATATCAAATACATTTTTGAAATTGATTCATTAAATTTAAATATTTTTTTTCTCCCACTTTACAGCAAAGTAATTGAGTCTTTGGCACAAACTCCGGTTTTATTAACTCTATATCTTTGCAAGCTGATGGTTTAAACCTTTGATATTTCAAACTTTGGTTATTTGATAAAAAAAATCCATATTTTGAAATATCTGAGATCAAAGACATTGGGTTGCAAAGATAAAGGAATTCGAAGATTAGAGATTATGAGAAAGACTCAATATATTTAAACATTATGAGAACACAAATTCGTCCAAGAATCTAAGAATAAAATTAGCATTTTTGGTATTTTTTGATTACATAAGTTAAATGATGATAATTTACGGATGCTTAACTATTTTTTATACAATAAATTCTAATAAGATTTAACCTGAAAAGGTGCCGAGTAGGAACCTCTAGATTTCAACAGTACTTGAACTATTAAACTAAAACATTATATTCATAAAAATATATGAAAACAAATAAAAATATTACACCAAACTAAACATAATTTAAATAACAATGTTTTAATTAATGATTTCATAAATGGTATATTTTGAGTCAGGAAAAAAAATTTCTAAAAAAAAAATGTTTAATCATCCATCATTTAAATGGGTAAGGGTAATTTCAAGTAGACCCTTCATCATCCATGCAAAGATGGCAATGCCCTGTTTACAACGATAGCCTCAAACGCGTTGTCTTATTAAGTATGCATTAAATATCAAAATTTAAAATTTTGATTACAGATAATTTTTAATTGTTTTAAGAACAAACTAATTAATCATTTTGTGCATAAAGGTAATTACGGTTACGATTCTTTTTACTCCTCAAAATTACCTGACTACAACTATCTGAATGTTAACCCCAAAGAACAGAGCATCTACCAGATAAAGCAGACTAGTTTTGAACTCCATACTCGCCTTTAAAGGGACCGTTCACTTATTTGGAAACTGAAGGGCGTAAACCTCATATATGTTCCCATTTTTGACTATTTTTATCTGGCAGAATTAATAATTGGGCGAAACTAAGCTGTTATACAGACAATATCTGTCATAAACCAGTATTTACCTGAACTATTATACAAACAATATCTGTCATAAACTAGTATTTACCTGAACCATTATACAGACAAGATCTGTCATAAACCAGTATTTACCTGAACTATTATACAGACAATATCTGTCGTAAACCAGTATTTACCTGAACTATTATACAGACAATATCTGTCATAAACCAGTATTTACCTGAACTATTATACAGATAAGATCTGTCATAAACCAGTATTTACCTGAACTATTATACAGATAAGATTAAACCAGTATTTACCTGAACTATTATACAGACAATATCTGTCATAAACCAGTATTTACCTGAACTATTATACAGATAAGATCTGTCATAAACCAGTATTTACCTAAACTATTATACAGACAAGATCTGTCATAAACCAGTATTTACCTGAACTATTATACAGACAAGAGCTGATATAAACCAGTATTTACCTGAACTATTATACAGACAAGATCTGTCATAAACAAGTATTTACCTGAACTATTATACAGACAAGAGCTGATATTAGAAGAATAATCCTGAGAAGTAAAATCCAACTCCATGATCTCTTCACAATCCCAGACCTAAAAAGTATTTGTTAGATTTGAAGGTACTGTGAGTCTGATTTAAAGATTTCCATTAGTTCCCTGTCCACTATAGTTTCAGTAGAACTAAATATTTCCATTTACTGATAGCACCGATTGAAGGATTCATAACTCTGATCGGATAATGAAATAGATAGGAAGATAGATGTTACCGCCATACTATTTCTGTTGATTCAGAATAGAAACCAAACACATGACTGAACCCTGATTGGATCAGGCGCTTATGGACTCAACATACATGAGTGAGTGGAAAGACAATATTTACCTGGTGGAAAGGTTTACCTGTTGAAAATGTTTACCTGGTATGGTGGAAAGGTGTATCTGGTAAAAAGGAAAAGATGTACCTGGTTGAAAGTTTTACATTGTAGAAAGGTTTACCTGGTGGAAAGGTTTACAGGATGAAAAGGTTCACCTGGTGGAAAGGTATGCCTGGTGAAAAGGTTTAACTGGTGGAAAGGTTTACCTGATGGAAAGGTTTACCTGGTGAAAAGGTTATCTAGTTAAAAGTTTTTCTGGTTGAAAGGTTTACCGGGTGGAAAGAAAAAGATTTACATGGTGGGAGGGAAAGGTTTACCTTGATTTTGAAAGGTTTACCAGGTGGAAAGTGAAAGGTTTACCTGGTTGAAAGGAAGAGTGTGTAGAGTAAAGATATTATGGAACACGTAAATGAAGGAAGGATTAGCAAGGAACGTGAAAGACAGGAACTCAGGACTGGAGTACTTGTGTTCCAAGATTGGTTGACATCAAGGAACGTATCCTGAAAAGTAATATCAAAATAAATTTTACATTTAATAACGGCTAAAGGAAACATAATTTTCACTTATATTTAATAATAATTTGAAAGTAAAATTTAAATCTTATTTGTTTTCAATTCTAACTGAATCATAATTCTGTTATTATTGCTTTTTATATTTTAGAAGAAAAGATATATACTGATATAATACTGATATAATACTCATATTATAATTTAATCTTGACAAATATTCTAGAATTTTACATCTCACTGTTTTCCTTTTTTAATACTTTTGAAGTAAAAATTAAATGTATCCAGTGAAAAAGTAGAAGTCATATAAAAATGTTATTGAACTAAAACTTTGTTTAGCATAATTTAGTTATAAAGTAGAAGAAGAAAAACGTTTCAAGGGATTGTAATATATCATGATTGTATTTCTTAAATGATGTTACCTCACAAAAGGTCTCCATGTCATTCTATGTTCAATCCAACCTTTTAGTATTAAATAGGAAATCTGAAAAATTTACAAAGATTTCAATTTTTTATGGTTATTTTGAATACAAATATGGTTAAAGAGAAACCAAATCTATTTTGCTAAAATCTTTAATTTAACTATCAGAGCGGGAAACTTTTGAATGATGGATATGGGGAGTAATGCTTGATCCACTCTTTTTCTTAATCTCCAGATTAAACAATGCTTGTTCTCATCTGGTTATTAATCCCCAGTGTCCAAATTTAATGAATTTAAGCCGCGTCTCTAATCCCCCACAAACCGGTTTCATTTGAGCCCGGCTTAAAACTTGTAAAATTTAATACATATTTAAATGGAACTAACAAAATTTGAGTCGCGGCTTAATTAAATTTAAACTTCAGCTAAAATTCTTTAAATTCAACCTCAGATTAATTAACCGATCGGGATTAAGAATATCCCGTTCTAAAGTTTTCAGCATTAGTGAGAAAAAAGTCTTTTTATGTTTTAGCGCAAAGAATGTAAAGAAACTGTAAAGATAATAAAAAGATATTAATATATTGCAATTCTAAGGATGAATTAAGTCTTATGTCTAAAATGACATATTTAATGATGAAAGAAAAAAGTTTACAGTTGCAAGAAATGATAAGTAAAAGGTATCAGACAGTATAAATTCCGCACAGTCGTCTCTGAAGTCTCATGCTTTGTGGGTAACTCTGTAAACAAAGTTTTCTAATTTTTAATAATCACCTCCTTAATAAATGAATAATCTATACATGGCTCTTCACTATTGTGTAATGTAACATGAATCTATTAATCTGATACGTGATCAGTAATCAGCTTATCTGATTTAACACAAACATGTCAATTTCAAGGGTCAAAGGATTGGTCAAAGGAATTACTTTTTTGGTTTTGTTTCCGTTTTTCCATCACAAATCGGGATCTCAGCAAGGTAATAATGCAAAGAAAGTTATTTTAGAGGTGTACGCATCTTTTGTACTCCAGTTTACTGTCTCCGGGCGGTAATGTAAACACAAGATGGATGTTGAAACCTGGCATAGGATCCATCTATTCTTGTTTACAAATCCGCGCAGAGGGAACTGGTTTCAATATGAACGCAGAGTATACGCAACAGCAATTAACTTTCCTTGCATTATAACCTTGCTTTGCAGTGTAACAAACTTTCCACTCGAGTTCCAAAACAAAGAGCGTGTAAATACTCAAGTATGTAATCTATTCAACAGATAATTATTTACTGAAAGGTTTTCATTGCTTTTGTTTCTAAGATATACAGATACACGTTTTCCAAAAAATATTTTTAAAATCTGTTTTTAATTTTGTTAAGTCATTTGAGTTCAATTATTTGTGTGTAGTTTTTTTTTCTTTAGTAAAATATACCTTTTCCGGAATAAAAAAGGGGAAATTTCAAAAAATATATATTTCTTAAAATTCAGCCCCATGTAACCGCAAATATCATTGGCAATGTATACTATCAAAACAAAAAAAGATTTTCATTGAAGTTTTTTTAGGAAATCTTAGAAATTATTTGACACCTTAAACTCGTACTTAATTCTAAACCTAATACTAAATTTATGCTGACACTGATCTTGTATATAAACTCTTATCAATTTAAGTGCATTCTTTTTAAATACGAAATCTTTTTTTTGCAAAATGTTGTCTCGCTTTTTCTTAAAATGCAAGTTACTAACGTAGTTAAAGTACGCTTATGATTTAAACTTTTTGCGAATATTTATTTTGCAAAAAACGGATAAAACCTAGGTCTATGCAAATATTTAGTTTAGAAACTTTAAAAGAACCCGTATTAAATCTTAAAAAAATAAATTAGAATGCATTTTGTTCTTATTTAATCTCTATTTTCAAAAATTTTTTAATTCTTCTGACCTAAACTTTTTCTTATTTAAATATGTTTTGTTTTTGATCTTGTTCATGTTCGCATTCATGTTAATTTGTGTTCATGTTAATTTGTGTTCATGTTCGCATTCATGTTAATTTGTGTTTATGTTCGCATTTATGTTAATTTGTGTTTATGTTCGCATTTATGTTAATTTGTGTTCATGTTCGCATTTATGTTAATTTGTGTTCATGTTCGCATTTTTGTTAATTTGTGTTCATGTTCGCATTTATGTTAAATTGTGTTTATGTTTAAATTTATGTTCATGTTCGCATTTATGTTAATTTATGTTTTGGCAAAGACTAGGGTTATGTACGCTAAAAAACCTGAATATCTTCATTGTCCTCCTAATACACTAGAACTAAATTATAAATATCGTGTAGACTACTGTTGCGATAAACAAACCTATTGTATAACCGTAGCTCAACCTCAGGCAAAGATTATAAAATACTAGGATGTTATCATCCTCAATTCAAGTTTTGTTCCTGCTTTGCAGATGTTCTTTAATTTCTCTGGAAAAAACTTTTTTTTCTCTTTTTTCCTATGTAATTTGAATATGTAGAAATCCCGTAATACAGCAGGTTACAGTGAACATCTTGAAGAAAACCTGATTTTCAAGTTACAACCCCCCTGTAGCAATTTTCCCGTGGTTTTCTGCTTGGTTTCGTGGTTATATATAAGCAAGAGCGTATGTAATGCAAACAGGCAGTATAAACTATTTATGTAACCAGCCAAATATTTGAAATGACCATTTTATCGGTCAAAGAGTGTCCAAAAACTTTGAATTGGTTTGTTTGAACCATTTGTAGAAACTTTCTTCACAAAAAAGTACTGAGAAATAAATGTAATGTGCAATTTAAGAAAATTCCCACATATTATATAGAAAGGACGTTAAATAACAGTTATTATTCGTATCAGGTTGTAAAGATATAGGATTAGAAAAAAAGTTCTATTGATTCGTGATTTAAATTGCCGAGTGAAAACGAAAATGTTTAACTATTTTCGTGTGAACAAAAATTTTGAAGTCTCTTAAAACGTAGAAAAACATTGTCTGTGAACACCTTTTGTTCCATCTGTAAATTCGATCCCAAGAATAACCTATTTTTCCTTTTTTCAACAACAACAAAAATTACATGTTTTGAACAGTATCCACTCTAACTGAATTCGTCTGTAAACAGTGGAAATAGGTGTACAAAAAGCTTTCTTCTGGGGAGGAAAGCTTTCAAACCGATGACGTATGATCAAATTTATAAATATCGGCCCATTTTCATTAAACACATCAAAATAATGAGTTTTTTTCCTCTGAACTCACGATATATTCCTCCACATTTAATTAAGCTGTCTGTTTGGGTGTTTGTTTGTTTGTTTGTGTTTTGAGACTACATTTTGTGATAGTTAAAGATGTCACATGTAAAAACAAGATTAACTGCAATATTTTTTTTAAACCATGTTTTACAATCTACAAAAATAATTACCACTAGTAAGGTTGATAAAACTTTCAGTATCAAGAGAAAGAGAGAAAACAGAAATAAAGAAAAGGAAAGAAAAAGAGAAAATAGAAATAGGGAAAAGGAGAGAAAAAGAGGGAAAATAGAAATTGTGAAAAGGAGAGAAAAAGAGAAAATCGAGAAAAGAAGAGAAAAATAGAAAAATTGAAATTGAGAAAAGGAGAGAAAAAGAGAAAAAGAGAGAAAAAAGAAATGGAGAAAGCAAGAGAAGAAGAGAAAAAATAGAAATAGAGAAAAGGAGAGAAAAAGAGAGAAAATAGAAATGGAGAAAAGGAGAAAAAATAGAAATACAGGAAAGAAGAGAAAAAGAAAGAAAAATGAAAAGGAGAAAAAGAGAGAAAGAAAGAAAATTGAGAAAAATAGAAATGAAGAAAAGGAGAGAAAAAGAGAGAAAGACAGAAAAAAGAAATGAAGAAAAGGAGAAAAAAAGATACTGAGAAAAAGAGAGAAAGAGAGAAAAGAGAAAAAAGAAAAAGATAAAAATAGAAATGGAGAAAAGGAGAGAAGAACAGAGAAAGAGAGAAAAAAGAAATGGAGAAAAGGAGAGAAAAAGAGATAAAATAGAAATGGATGAAAAGCGAGAAAAAGAGAAAAAAGGAATGGAGAAAAGGAGAGAAAAAGAGAGTGAGAGAGAAAAAAAGAAATGGAGAAAAGAAAAGTTTTTTAATAATTTTAGGAGTTTTTATCATTTGGCATTCATTATTCTGACATTTTTGCAATTTAAATGATTGCTTGACCACATTATTTTATCTTTTTTTTACATGTCTGTAATGAAAAAGCTTTGTATATGTCTTTTATGGAAATAAATATATGAGAGATTCTATCTTCGTAAATGGGAAAAGCACCCATTCCAGTAATAAATGGGCTTTATGTATAAATGTAATGCATTTTCTGAAACGGATTGTCAGCGTTTTTTCAAGTAACACTCCGTGTGAAGATGGCAATGCCCGATTCACAAATGGTACCATTGAAACCTTTATCTGATTCCTATAAGTTTTCCTACAGCAGAAATTCGCAAGACACTTTATGGAGATACCACAATTGTAAATATACAGTTTTTAAAACTGCAAACATTGATATCTATAAGTTCATACTTGATCAGACAAAATTATCATTTATGCATTGCTAACTTTTCCCGGGGGGTCACGTGAAATTATGCACACAGTCCCTTTGAATAAACTATTCTAAACCTTATTTTATTTAAAATTTTATCTTTATTTAAAGATTTTGAACCCCGACTGTTGAGGATAAGTTGGTTAAGTGGACTAAGTAATATGGAAAATTAATTCAAAACTATTTGAACTCTTGTAACATTTTATTTTATTTCAGAATTATTTATCTTTGGATCAAGGAGAAACTTGTACAAAAGAAAATTAGCATAGAAAAAATCCAACTTAACCCTTTACAATGTCTTAAACTTTTATTTATTTTTTCTTCTCATTTCATCTCATTCTGAATCATCCATTGTCCGTTACTTTTCAATTTCTATTTCACGATTCATTTTCCCAACCTTCCAAGCAATTAATTTTCCCAATCTACTATGCAAATCTTTTTCCCAATCTGCTATACTAATCCTTTCCCCAATTCAACCCACTAATCCTTTTTCAGTATACTCCAATTTAATCATATTCCCAATTCAATCCTCTCGTTCTATTCCCAATTCAATTCACCTATATTCCCAATCTAATCCAAATATCCCAATCTACTCCTCTAATTATATTTCCAATCCATTCCGCTAATACTATTCCAAATCTACTCCACTACTCCTACTCCCAATCTACCCCACTAATCCTATTCCCAATCTACTCCACATGTCCTATTCCCAATCTACTCCACAAATCCTATTCCCAATCAACCCCACTAATCCGATGCTCAATCTACTCCACAAATCCTATTTCCAATCAACCCCACTATACCTATTCCCAATCTACCACATTAATCCTAATCCCAATTTATCCCAACTAATCATATTCCCAATTTACTCCACTAATCCTATTCCCAATCTACTCCACTCAACCTATTTCCAATCTACTCCTCTAATTATATTCCCAATCTATTTCACCAATCTTAATCCCAATTTACCCAACTAACCATATTCCAAATCTACCCCACTAATCCTATTCCCAATATACCCCTCTAATCCTATTCCCAATCTACCCCTCTAATCCTATTCCCAATCTACCCCGCTAATCCTATTCCGAATCTACTCCGCTAATCCTATTTCCAATCTACTCATATATCCCTCGGATTTGACCGATATATGTGTCATGAACTGAACCGAATAATAAATTGTTTAAAGTTGAACAAGAAATAATGGAATCACGCCTTTTAAGTTTAGATTCATTTTAGATTTGATTTGAGAGTTTGAATTGAGATGTTTTACAACGAACCACAACAATGGAGGGAGGGTCCTTTGTTACCAATATTGTTAAGGAGCGTGGACTATACAAGTAAACATATTAAAAATAAATTGTTTTCTTTTCTTAAAGGTGTTAAATAGATACATATGTATCAGGGTGTCCCAGAATACCAAAACTTTTAAATTTTTAATAATCTCGCTATGTTATGCCAAATTTCTAACAGCTTTACGTAAATCTTGGAGTTTGACAGATGCTAGGATTTTAACGCAAAACGCTAAAGTTAGATTATTAAAAGCTAACATTCAGATAGGGTTCGCTAAAATTAGGTTATTCTTAACTAACATTCCGATAGGGGTAGCTAAAATTATCTTATGAATATCTAAAACTAGTTCAATATCATTAGCGGACATTCATATAGATAGTATATTATGCGTAGGAAGTAAGTGTAATAATCAAAATTATTGTTAAACATTGAAAGAAAAACCGAGGAATAATTTTGATTATTCATCTCAGGAGCTTAAGTTGATAACTGGATCTGTATTTGGTTTGTCATTATTAGTAGCTTTACTGAAAAAAAATTCACAATTTTTTCATTAAGCTGATAAAGTGGTCAGTATTTTAAATTTGTTTAAATTGCACCCTGCGACCGACGGGTTTCCCTCACCCTCGTACGTGAAGGGATCCGGCTGGCAAGCACATTTTTGGAACAGCAAAGAGCCTGCCTATCCGAACATTTTCACAAGATTTTTGCACCTCGGGACTGGCATCAAATTGTATTCCTGCCTACACCTGGGTTATCCTTTGAGTTATCCTTTGGATAACCCTTTTGGTTATGCTTTGGGTTATCCTTTGGGTTATTCTTTGGATAACCTTTTTGGTTATGCTTTGGTTATGATTTTGGTTATCCTTTGGGTTATCTTTGAATTATCCTTTGGGTTATCCTTTGGGTTATCCTTTGGGTTATCCTCCTTTGGGTTATCCTTTGGGTTATCCTTTGGGTTATCCTTTGGGTTACCATTTGGGTTATCCTATGGGTTATCCTTTGGGTTATCCTTTGGGTTATCCTTTTTGACTTAATACTTAATTTCAAGTGAAACTTAAATTATAGAGTGGCATGTCAGATTCACAGCGGTTTTAATTCTTAATCCAATCAACAATTTTGACGAAATTGTCCTTTCTGAAGCTTGAAAAGTGTTTAATTCTGACAACTTTCTCCAGTGTTTCTGTAGCCAAAGATTCTTTTACATATAGAACCAAAATTTAAAAAAACAATTGATCTGTCACTTGAAGTTACTTGTATACAGTCCCTTTAGTAAGACGAGACCTACGGTATTTATCTTTATTGTCCAATATTTCAGATTTAGTTGAGGCAGACTAGGTTGGCTAGGAGCCAAGTTAAATTTTCAACTTTGTGATGTGTGTACACCACACTCGACACAGTTTATACTTTAGAGTGTTTACATTTCATGGGGTAAAGAGAATAGAGCGAGCTTGAGACACAACAGGATAAAAAATAACATGTTTGGTTTTTATTCTTGATTTAACTCTTTTTCACAAAAGGAATTGAGTTATTCCTAGAAAATATGATTTTCTAATATCTTAGTAACCTGATGGCGTAAACATTTGATATTCAAAACTTAGATTTTCTGATCTGACAGAATTCATAGTTTGAAAAATGTAAGGTCCGTGACATTGGGTTATAAAACTATAGTGGTTAGAAAATCAGAGGTTGTGGTAAAGACTTAAATCCTTTCATTTCTTATAATGGTTTCGGAACAGAAAAAAGTTTTAGTTGAAAAAAAAAATCAGATAACCTTCATGATATTTTATATTAGAAATTATGTTCGTTTTATACTCTAATCTCCAAATCATTGCAGTCGGATGTCGCCAACCTGGGTTCAATCCAAACAGATTATCTAGTACAATAGATGGCAACGTAGAATTCGTACACTCACTCTCAGTAAAACTGTATTCACAAGTGTCAGCAGTATGTCCGACAAAATTATTAATTATAGTCATAATAATTATCTTACAGCGAAAAAGTGCAATTTTGTTTTCGTTATTTTCTGTTTTTTACACTTTTTATTTAATCTTGGAAATCATGTTAACTAATGGAAGAAAATGTTGACTTCCTTCTTATATTTGACACTAGTGACGCCATATTTAATTGGTTTATTTCTCTGTTGCCACCTATTGTACTTGATAACCTATTTGGGTTCAATCTACAATGATTCTCTAAGATAAAGCATCCAAAACTAGAGTTAAACGAGTATTTAGATCCTTTTGAAGTGACATTGCAGACTATTTCTGAGATTTCTTAAGACAGAAAAATTCTGACTTACATTGTACTTGTTTTATTACCTAAATACATTACGGAAGGAAACTAAATCTAAAACTGACATGAACATTTTGTTTTTGGATTTTTAGAAACTGTAAAAAGTAGAAAATTAGGAAAATCTTCATTGCTCATATTTCATAAGAGAATGTTCTGTATTTGATAATGTGGAAGAAAAAGGGAGAAATTATTTTACGAAGTCAACCATACTCCTCTCTTCTCCTGAACGAGTTTAATCACATCAGATGCTGTTTCTGCTTTCTCCCATTTAATACAGGACCTCGCAGAAAATGCCGCAAGTATGAGATGCTTTTAGATATTTTCAAAATTTAGCTGAACTTACATTTACAATAAATTTGATAATTAATAATCGACTTTCATTGAAGTTTGATTTTTCCAAAAAAAACACCCTCCTTAAATATTTGATTTTGATAAAACTGTGGAATTAGTGGACGACATTTAAGCAATTTTATATATATTTATATCTTGCTATATCGCAAATACCTTAACTTAAAAAAATCTTCTTATCCCACAGATTTATTAGTTCTACTGTGGTATGACTATGGGCAGCTCAATTGAATCACAAATATTGAATCAAAATTTCACATTTTTTCATAATCTTAAATTTACAACAGGATTATTAATTTCATGAATATGATCGTCTAAACATAAAAAAATATGATCTTCTAAACATAAAACAATATGATCGTCTAAACATAAAACAATATGAACTTCTAAACATAAACAATTATGATCTTCTAAACATAAAACAATATGATCGTCTAAACATAAAACAATATGATCTTCTAAACATAAACAATATGATCGTCTAAACATAAAACAATATGATCGTCTAAACTTAAAACAATATGATCGTCTAAACATAAAACAATATGATCTTCTAAACATAAAACAATATGATCGTCTAAACATAAAACAATATGATCGTCTAAACATAAAACAATGCAATTTCTTGTCTTTTTTTTCTCATTTTTTTGTCTACTTTCAGGGAGTGTAAGAGTAATTTCAAGTTAACCTCCATAAAAAGATGGCAATCCCCAGTTTACAAGGCTGTTTATTTGCATTTTTGATTTCTCTGCAAAAATTACTTACGCATTTATTGCTTATAAGAAACAATGATGACATTCACAGAAATACACAGTTTTCGAGTCAGAAAACCGACAATATCTTTCACATCTTTATTCAGATTAAATATTCAAGGTTACCGTTGTAAATCGTACATTACTATCTTTGCGCGCATGTAGGCGCACTTAAATTTACGCTCATGTTTAGAGAAGGGTGTGTATACAATGGTGAATATTGTTCTGTAACCTGCGCAAACTCAGATAAATTACACTCATTAGGAAAATCTTAGTTTCAAATCAAGAAACTTTTTTTTATTATATCACATGTTTTCTTTTTCTTCCAATACCGTACTTTGTTTTGATTCTTTTTTATTCTAAAATATTCTATTTTAGAAATAACCTTAAATAAGATTGTTGGTTAGAGTGTGATTTGTTAGCAAATGCTGGGGAGTTAATGGAAGATTTTACACATTTTATTCTTAGGAACAAACATATCTATAAAAACTGTTTTAAATTTAAGAATTTAATTTGAAGTTTTTTTTACATATAGTGATAACCAGAAAACAATGGAATAGGAAGACGACATTGCAATAGAAATACTCAAGTGTATTTTAAGGTGTTACAAAGCAAATAGTTTTACTAGACAGTTATAAAATTACTTTTTTGTAAGATGGGTCTGTTTGCACTGCACAATTGATTTTTAAATTTTAAACTTGAATATCAAAGTCATCTTACTTTTCCAGAGTTTTCTGGCTATCACTGTAAATTTAACATGATTCAAGTTTTAAAAAAGAGTTCTTATCTTATTAGAAGATAATTTTTACATAATTGTAATGCATTTATCAATGCAATTTTGCAGTTTACTTAAGATACCATAATGCATTTGCTATTCTCATAAGAAATAAGACCTCAATGCCTACCCACATATATTTCATTGTGATCAATTAACTTTCCAATTACATGATGTCACAATGAAAAAATATCAACAATCTATAGTGTCTGTGGAAACCCAGCTATTCATTGCACATATTTGTATGTTAAATATATTTGGCAATGCCAGCAAATGAATCTTTTATTTTTATAACCATCCTGAAATCAATAAATGTTCGGAAACTGAAAGGTTTGCATTTAAAACATCTAGTTCACTAATAAAGAGATTGTGCCTTTTGTTTAATAATTGAATTAAGTCTATCAAAAGATGATAAATTTTCTATTTTAAGATCACAAAATAGAGCAATTAGCACTCTGAAGGAACTGAGCCTTTGCGTCCATTTCAAATTTTCTAATCCTTGTATTTTTGCAACCTGATGATGTAATCCTTTGATATTTCAAACTTAGATTATTGGATCTAACAGAATTTATACTTTGAAATATTTTAGGTCTACGGCAAAGATATTGGGAAAATCAGGGTTTGTGGCGAAAAAGCAATTCCTTTCAAATAACGATATAAAGAACACTGATGTTCAACTAAGTTTATTTCGCGAACACTCCCTTAACGTATTGCATGCAGAAATAAAAGAAACGTGTATATTTACGAGGTTTTAAATCTTTTAATGTCTTGATTCGAATTTGGCCCAATTTAATAGGGTACAGTGAAAATTGTACAATACGTAATTTGTTCTATAATTCTGTTTCATATCAAAAACTTTTACATACAATTTTTCAAACTTTTTCGAAAAGGCCTTTTTTATTTTTAAAGAGTTTTTATACAAAAGTATTACTTTTATGATTTCATATTTACTACCGGGTACCAAATAGAAAGACAACTCAAATTAAATACAGTATATTTACTGTCATTTGTAGGCTTTATTCTGTTTTTTTTTCTCTCCTTAAAAATGGCGTGTAATGGATAGTCTAAATGGGGGGGGGGGGGGTCCACTCCCCTAGAAAAAGGCATTAGAGTAAGTGTTTCTAAGTATATAATATGTTCACTGTTCAATTACTAAGTCCAGCTAAATTTTAGAAAATTTAGACCTCGAACTTTTTGAGACACAGACCGCCATCTATTTTACCCTATACAAGATGACTATATTCATATAAGTTTTACAAAAAGTCATTTTTTTACCCTGTCTTAAAATAACGACATTTTAACAATGACTCAGTACACATAATAGCACCATACACAACAACAAAATTTAACAATAACATTCAAAATGTTTTTATCATTTATTAAAAAAAAAATTTAGAGCACACACTTGGTTTTCTCTGATTTCAGTAGACTCTTCGATTTTTAAAGCATGAAGCCATACGTTTCTTCTTGTTCAGAGGGAGCGTAAACCTGGATGTCCCAAGGGGGGGACGGCATCCAGGCACAAAACAAGCTCTTCCCCTAAACAAATAAATATGATTAAATAAAACAAAAAAGATATAACACACATGATAATGTAATGTTGACTTTCACTAATGTAATATAGTTTTAGGTCATCTTTACAGTCTCATCCTTTATGGGTAACCCTGTATATTTTCCATTAATTTCTTAATTTAAACACTAATTTTTCAATATTTCTTATGTGCTCCCAAAAATTGTGAAATACGACAAATCAGAAAAAAATAAATACCCTTTAAAGACGACATTTCATTAGAAAACTATCTTTTCTTGTTTTACATAGACTACTTAATGAACTTAATGTTATTGTTACAATACAGTTTAACACAGAACTTCAGATATATCAAAATAATTTATAAAATGTCGTCTTGGCAATTTGTTAAACAATATTTTAACAAAATCTAAGCAATTGTATAAGAAATAAATAATTAGATATGAAATATGCGGGAACAGGTTTAAATAGCTCCATATGGTTATTCAACTAAAAACTAATTATCTGCAAAATTTTATTTTTAGCAGGTTTTGGAAAACGACAATTTGTAAATGCTTTTGATGTCTCCTAAGTACTGAGTTAAACTAAAGAAAATGACATAGTAAACAGCAAGGAGTCTATAGGGTTACTTTTTACAATACGTCTTCTTGTAAAAACTTCATGGAGTAAATTCAATTCTTTTAATTGTTATATCTTTGCAACTTTATGGTTTAAACATTTAAAATTTCAAACATTAATTGTGCAATCTAAAATTTACAGTTTGAAATATCTAAGGTTTACGACCTGGGGTTTGTGGTAAAGAATCAATTTATTGTGTATGTTATTTAGATCTTTTCTAACAAATATCTATTATTAATTTAATCGAAAATTTCTTAAAATTCATCAGATTGAAATTTGAATTATGTTATGTTTGGAACTGTGAAGGACGTGGCTCAAGCAGAATCAGGTTAAAATTCAGAATAATAAGAAGAATAAATAAAGATGCACAATTCCTCTAAATGCCGCCCCCCCCCCTATCTTCCAAAAAATAGATAACCACTAACAATTAATGATTACATAACAAAATAACGATCAGTAACATACTAGATATCACTATTAAACTTACTGAAAAAAGCGGCTTTAATTCAGCATAGGTTTGGTCTAAATTTTGTAATTTTTTCTCTTTATCCCAAAACAAAACCTAACGATTTTAAAAGAGAATTAAAATTAAAATTTTGTAAATTTAGATCTACATTAGCTTTTCCAAGATTTCATTCCATCTCTGAAAAAGTCGAAATATGAAAACTACAATTTTATTAAAAACCAGCTGGAGTCTCCGGCGCTGCCCAGGTTTTATTACTATTTACAGTCTTCTTTAATTCCACCATTTACCCGCGCTTGGTATCAAATTTTTATTTAACAATTATAGCGCGACAAAAAATCTAATTGTTTTAGCCTATGTCACCCCAGTAGTGCCCATGGGTTCCCTCAGAAAGTTTCAGCCAATTTGGTCCATTATCCATAATTTAAATATAAAGATAATTCTAGGATTATAAGGAAGACGACATTACATCTGAAATAGTACCTGGCAGAAACAAACCAAGAACATTCGAGGAGTTTTTAACACATGAAGCAGATCTAACCAATAATACAAAGAAAATGGGCCATATTCTAGATCATTACAAGTAAATATAAACAAAAAAAATAAAAATGAATATTTATTAAGAATTTCATTGTCAAACAACTTTTTTGTTGAACAAATTAGTTCTTATTTTTGAAATACTACTGACAATTTGAAATATCTTGATATCTTTCAAAGAATGCAGTAAGACAATATTTATTAAATTAAGAAATTGTAGTTAAGTTTTTTTAAATACATATATTTTAGAATTCTGCAGAATTATTTAATGGACGATGGACCCTCATTGAACGAATTTATCCAGCTGTACGGCCGAATTGTGATAAATGATTTTGCTTTATGGGACGAGACAGGAGAAACATATGGGTAAAAATTCATGTTGAAAGTTAATTAATTTTTTTAAAGTTTGATGCTTGGCCTTTTGGCGCTATGCGCCAATTACTTTATGTAAAAGTTTCAATTGTTAAACGTTGCTGCCATCTACTTTGTAAATCGTATTTTGCGGATTTTTCAGTTTATATTTGCGCATTTTCAAAAATATTAAATATTGACATTATTTTCGAGCAAAATTTTTTATCTTTAACCATCCTTGTGAGGTCCCCCCTATACAAGATNCAATCTATAAACTTATTTTCAATCTATAACTTATTTCCAATCTATAACTGATTTCCAATCTATAACTTATTTCCAATCTTTAACTTATTTCCAATCTATAACTTATTTCCAATCTATAACTTATTTCCAATCTATAACTTATTTCCAATCTATAACTTATTTCCAATCTATACCTCATAACCAATCTATAAATAATTTCCAATCTTTAACTCATTTTCAACATATAACTTATTTTCAATCTATAACTTATTTTCAATATATAACTTATTTTCAATCAATAACTCATTTTTAAGCTATAACTCATTTTTAATCTATAACTCATTTCCAATCTATAACATATTTCCAATCTATAAAATTATTTTCAATCTATAACTTATTACCAATCTATAACTTATTTCCAATCTATAACTTACTAATGTATAACTTATTTTCAATCTATAAATTATTTCCAATCTATAAATTAATTAATTACTTAATGTATAACACAGGGTAGAGAACTAGTAATGCGAAGTTATATAGATCTAGAGAGAAAGGACATGAGTCAAGTTAAAATATCGTACATAGGTGAGCTGCATATTATACTCTAGATCGTATTCAAACAAATCCCAACCCTACTCTCTATCACTAGAATTACATCATTTTGTTATTCTATATATTTTGCCAAAAAAGTTGGCATCATCAGGAGTTCGTCCTATAATATTACAGTTAAAAGCTAAAAAATCCCTATATCTGAGCAACCCAATGTTGTAGACCTTGTTCAAACTATGAAATCTGTTTTATCAAATAATCTAAGTTTGAAATGCCAAAGGTTTACATTTTTAGGTTACTCGAATATATAGGCATGAAAATAATTGATTTTGTGGCAAAAACTCAGCTCGTTTATATAATAAATTATACAAAAAAATACTCAGCTCGTTGTAAAATAAATAATAGAAAAAACTTTAATAAACAAAGAACAGAGCAAGAAAATAGTGTAACCTTTACAATAAGGAATTTTTCGAATGAATAATGTTAAAACAGATGAAACTTAAAAAGACAAAATAAGAACTAGAAAACCGTACCTTTCTCCTTTGAAGGGTATTGAATGACTGGAAAAGCAAAAAGGATTGACTACGTAGTTTATGGGCGTATGCAGAGTGGGGGGGGGGATGTTGAAGGGGGTTTATTTCGTCGGCAAAACGGTCAAATTCATGAATTCGATCAAGACTATATAAGGTGCTGTTGGTTATACATAAACATACAGTTTAAAACAAACATAATTCATTTTTTAATAGTTTTAAAGGAAACATGGTTTCCAAACTTGATATTTAGATTTTACCGTCGTTTAACTGCATTGATTACAGAACCAATTAATACTTAATCTTTTAATACTTTATCAACCATTTTTCTAAAGAAACCAGTCTCCTGTTTTTAATTTCAGGTGACCCTCCATTGAGTGGCAAGTCCGATCCTCAGAAGCCTAAATGTATTATTTAGATATCCATATTTTTATTTTTGACAACTGTGATTGTTATTGGGGTTTCTCTGTACCATTTTTCGAACATTTTTTGTTTCTGTAAATTGTCAATCTAGCATTTTAATAGTATTGGGAAAGCAGGGAGGCCGCAAATATGTAAATATAAGATAAAAATAAATTTTGGGGATTCCGTTGTCCAACTGAAAAGTTCATCGACCATTTCGAACTTTTGTCCGCAGAACAATATTTTTGAAAGAATTACTTTAGATGTGTTTACACTATGTTTCAAAAATATTGAATTTTACGTGAAATGGACTATACATCTTTATACAATCAATTATACAATACATCTTTATACAATCAATTATACAATACATCTTTATACAATCAATTATACAATACATCTTTATACAATCAATTATACAATACATCTTTATACAGTCAATTATACAATACATCTTTATACAATCAATTATACAATACATCTTTATACAATACATCTTTTAAAGTCACAGCACTCGGTTCCCCTGGTCTATCATAGCCTCGGAGCTGGAATGCATGGCTCGGCCCACCCTTTCTGTCCTAGCTCTTAAAATTTTTTAATACTTATTAATTAGTTGTTTTCATGTTTAGAATCTAGTGAGGAAGATGTCTACGTGAGAAGAAATAAACTTCTTAAAAATTAAGACTAAGACTAAGACTAAGACATCGGGTTGCAAACATAGGGATTAGAAAATCAGACATTTCCCTAAATATATGATCAACAAAAAAAAATTAAAAAGACTTATTTTTAAATTATTTGTTTTAAGTCATCAAAAGAAGACGACATGTTGAGTTTTTAAATGCCTAATATTATAATATAAATACTACTATATCAGAAAATTTACTTTAAAAAACTTATTTTTGTTTTTATGAGTCACAAAGGCTTTGGTTGTTAAACTATTGTTACAAGTTTTTAAGGAAGTTAAACAAATATCGCCGTTCT
This sequence comes from Eurytemora carolleeae, assembly GCF_000591075.1. Lineage (NCBI taxonomy): Eukaryota > Metazoa > Arthropoda > Copepoda > Calanoida > Temoridae > Eurytemora > Eurytemora carolleeae. The sequence goes on along the minus strand of NW_019396096.1, from coordinate 85,378 downwards.
TGTCTTGTTGATTTGTTGATTTTGAATTGTAATAAAAGTTGTTTAACCCAATTTACACTGATGTCTGGTTTCATGACTGGTTCCCTGGGGGGAGGGGGGGTCAAATGGACCCCCCCCCCTCTATTTTTATATTGTGATACAAATCTAAAAAACATTTGATACGTTTTTGGAGAGCCATTGGGCCCTACTTCAATAACCTGAAAAAATACAAATTTGCAAAAATCCAAATATTAATTGCTAAATCTAGAAATATTCATTTTCGAAATTGTGCTAAAGAAATTGCGCAAATTACAAAAAATTATAAAACTGAAAATGTGCAAATTTTCTTCAAAGGTGTCTTTGCAAAAATCTATGCAAAATTTCTTTGCAAAAGTTGTGCACTCTGGTTGCTTTTGTTATAGGCTTTCCAAAGAGCTATATAATTTTGAAATCCAATGACTAGAAGTAGGTCTAAATATAGATATAGTCTGGTATGGGTAAAATAAGGCATTCTTTCAGTATTCCTGAGGACTCAGGCAGTAGGTATAAAAGCCCAGCTTTTAACCTTAAGTGATGGGCATGTGCTAGTTTGAAAATTCAGAAAATTTGAGCTTCATAGGTCAAACACTTTTTTAGTTATCGCAAAAAATTATGGGGGGGGGGGATAAAAATACACACCATACAATCATTCCCCCCCCGGTAAATAGGGTTAAACATGTTATGTTTTCAGATGTCTAGTATTTACAACAAAATATAATATTATTTTTTTATTTTTTTTTTTACATTTTTCACATGCGCTAAAGCAAGTGCAAATCATTAATCTAAGAGGCGACTTTAGAAAATCTTGCGTGACCCATAAGCTGTTGAACTTCTTTAATACAACTTTTTCATTAGATTATCTAAAATCCATATTTTGTCTCTCAACTGTCACGTATAGTTGGACACCTTGTAGCTGCATAGTTCTTACGACGGATCAAATTATGTATAGTTGGACACCTTGTAGCTACATAGTTCATGCGACGGATCACATTATACAAGGACATGATATTCCGTGCACCTACTAGGGCTGGGCAAAGTTTCGATAAGGAAACGGAGATTTTTAAAAATCATATGAAGAGTCGGTTAACGAACGCATAAAACCGTTAATTTTTAAATCGTTAACTTTTAAAAGAGAAAAATTAACGGTTGAAAAACACGAAACGGATAAGTTTTAAAATAACGGTGACTTTTTTCTTTTTTCCTGCTTAAAAATTAAATAAAGAGCTATTTTTTACATTTTTTTATTTTTAAATATTTTAATGTTTTTAAGAGTCGTCTTCTGTTTTCCACCGCGTATATATTTATAGAATTTTGGTGTTTTTACGTGTTTTAAAGTTTTTAAATGTTGTCCTTCCGATTATGTCCAGCTATTTTAATACATTATTGGCACAGTTAATGACTTCAAAAAATATCTCCTGTTATCGCCGTTAATAATATTGAGATCATTAAAAAAATAACGGAAAATATAGTTAACGAAACGAAAGTTCTATGAAAAGTGTTAACGGTTTTAACGAACCATTAACGAACGACGTGAACAAAGTTAGAACATGCCCAGCCCTAGCAGAGACTTGATGCTTCTTACGTTGAATTGTTGATCAATGATAGGTTGAGGAGATCATGATTTCGTACAGACGTGTTCTAATATATCATGAGGATATATCATGTTCATGTCAGACATAATCAAGAATATATCATGGTCATGTCAGACATAATCAAGAACAGGGTTTCTCATAGATTAAACAGAAAGCCAGAAGAAGCAGGATATTTTCTTTTGACATTTTCAATCACAGAGAATGATTTAAAAACTGTTCCTTCTTCGCTATGATTTCTCTATTGGGGGTTAAGGTTTTAAAGGTATTCACCAAACCTCTCTTGCATGAAATTTGGAACCCGACACTTTATCATTTATCATGCCATGACTTTTTTTTTTAACTTATCGCAATCAATTCCTCTTGGACTGTTTCCAATATCTTCTCGTTTTCTTTGATTTTTAAAATATTCTATTACAGCTTTCTCTTCTAAATCTCCCAAAGAAATTGAGTCTTTGCCACAATAAAATCTAACAGAATTCATAATATGAAATATCTAAGGTCTACGAAATGGGGTTGCAAAGATAAAGGGATTAAAATATCTGAGTTTGTGGCAAAAACTCAATTAAGTTTCTATGCTTCAATTGTTTGATAAATTAACCTTATCCCGATTGGGCTATTTTTTGGGTCATTTTTGTCTAATATAGATTGGGGGTGGGTGTTTTGAATTGAGATAGGAGAGTGTGATATATGCCCCTAGTCCAAATTTTCAAACTTTTTGAATTACACCTCTAAATTAAATGGTTTGGGTGCAAGGGAGGATTTTAAAAAGTTTAAAAAGTAAGTCGGAAAAATTTTCAAAAATATTTCTTTTTTTCTTTTGAAAAATATTAACATGTGACACATGTTATTAGATCCATTTTTCAAGGGCTTTTTGAATATATACAATTTAGCCCTGTAGCTTGATTAATGGAAAATTACCCTAGGCTTTAAAAAAAACGTTGGCAACATTTGTTCACAATTAATTATAATGATGTTGAAAAGGTAAAGTTTTAGCGTAAGCCATTTTTAAGTTATAAAAACAGGGGGGGAACAACAACCCCCCCCGCCTCCCCCAATCGTGATAGGGTTAAGTTTTTTTATTATTAATGAAATTTACATTTCACTTGAGTTCATGCAGTCATATCTTCCGTTTTCCACGTTCTACTTTTTACTTTCTACTTTCTACTTTCTACTTTCTACTTTCTACTTTCTACTTTCTACTTTCTACTTTCTACTTTCTACTTTCTACTTTCTACTTTCTACTTTCTACATTCTACTTTCTACTTTCATTTGATTAAAAGTAATCTATGCTTTTTTAATTAACCAACAAATAATTATAAAATGTGTAAAGTCATATATCGATTAATCATCAAGTGTGGGTTGAAGTTTGTTAGATTGGATGACATGTAGATTTCATATTAATTAATTCAACTTCAAATAATTTTATTAGATATCAGCAGAGGGCTCATTTTGATTAAAAACAATTCGATTTTTTTGTTTGCCGATTTTTAGGTTAGCAGTTATAAAATCATTTTGTAAACTTCTGTTTTAATGATTTTTGAAGATTTATAGAAAATATTAAATTTTAGAAAATAAGTTAGATGTATTCACTATTTAAAAGTATTTTTAAAATCCAGAAGTTTGCTACAAAATTTTGAAATAAGTGTCCGAATTAGTTAAAGAAAAAAACTATTGACAACTCTAATCTGATTGGAAAGTTACATAGTTAATTTATATCATTTTTTTGTAAACCTCCTCAAAATGTGATCTCGTTTGGCAAGATATTAAAAAATTTAATAACCGTTCTTAAAAACTGATGATCGATATTATTGTACAATCAAAAATCCTGAGAATTGTACAATAAAATCTTTGAGAATTGTACAATCAATAAAATCTTGAGAATTGTACAATCAATAAAATCCTGAAATTATACTATAAATAAAATCTGAGAATTATTCAATCAATAAAATCCTGAGAATTGTACAATCAATAAAACATAAGAATTATTCAATCAATAAAATCCTGAGAATTGTACAATCATTAAAATCCTGAGAATTGTACAATCAATAACATCCTGAGAATTGCGCAATAAATAAAATCTTGAGAATTGTACAATCAATCAAATTTTGAGAATCATTAAATCAATAAAATCCTGAGAACTGTACAATCAATAAAATCCTGAGAATTATACAATCAATAAAATCCTGAGAATTGTTCAATCAATAAAATCCTGAGAATTGTACAATCAATAAAATCTTGAGAATTATACAATCATTAAAATCCTGAGAATTGTACAATCAATAAAAGAATCTGTTAGTCCTGGTATAAGAAGAACATCAGAACTGGAACAAAAACTAATCTGACGTTTAGTTCTAATCATTAATATGAATTACCAACGATTCTAGACAATCCATTTGTGTCTAAAAATCTTTATTTAGCAGAAAATTTTCACATCTTTGTTCCCTTAAAAACAACTTATTTAATGTTTCGAAGTAAATGGTGCCATTTTGCAATGGTAAAAATTAAGGTGATGAAAAATAAAAATAAATTTATTATTTTGACACCCTGTAAAACTGGATGGATTAGAGGAGAAACAAAGGAGAATAAGAAGTAAAGAAGCGTGAGGTCTCCTACCTTTAAACCCTCCTATACAGGGATAAAAACTGGAGAAATTAATGCGGGAAATAGTTTGTGTTCAATCGGATTCTCATCTAGCCGAGGATATTTAATATGGACTCTTTCTATTCTTTTTTTTAAGATTCGAAACATAAAAAAACAATGAGAGCAATACGCGATTGAATGTGGCTCCTTTAAAAACGTGTGCGCAAGGTTTTTTTTGACTGAACAGTTTCAAATTAAACAATTCTTAGCGATGTGTTTCTTATAAAAAAGCGACTTTATGATGGTTATGAATGTATGCCAGATAGGGAAATTGATCCTGTATGTATGAATGAATAAATGAAAGGGTTTGGTCCATGAATGAGTATCCTGTAAGGCTGTATGTACAGGGTGTCTGCAATAAACAAGGGAATTCAGTGACGCATTCGAAATCGTCTATTTAGATAATTCTTTGATTTAGTATAGTGATACCAACTGAGAAAGCTGTAATCTGTAAGAGTTTCGTCTGCTATGTTCACATTTTGTTTGTTTATGTTTTGACTGCTTACGGTTGTACTTAGTAAAACAAGAAAATTGCAGTATACAAACAGAGTAAACTTGTCCGTCTTTCCTGTTCATCTTGCGGAGACATTACAGCCACATCTTTACAATCTTTTACCCTTTTCATAAAATAAACTCTAGCAGACATAATAATATTATGGCTTTCGAAATTAGGTATTACAATGCTAATTCATAACAAAGACAATATCCAATTCGTCACTGAATTCCCATGTTTTTTGGGACACCCTGTATGATAGGATGAATGTCCTGTTGAGTAGAAAGGATGAATGGTTCAAGTGAAGAGAGAGATGAATAAAGATGAGGTTTAACTAATTTTTTTTACCAGTTTAAAGGGACTGTACATATATTTTCAAGTGACCCTCAATTTATAAAGTGGTACATGTTCGATTTACAATGGTGCCCTTTTACAATAGTGTTCAATCAAAAATAAACAATTTTTCTTTCTAATAATTTATTATTTTTGGCTATGTTTTGTTTATAAAAGTAACTCACAAATCAGTGTTGAGTAAATTGTCAAAGTTTAACACTTTTTTATATAGAAACATGTCAATGCCCCCCCCCCCCCTCATTGTTACTCAGATATAGAAGTTTCTGTTTAAAAGGTACCGTTGTGAACCAAACATTCCATTCTTTCGATGGAGGTTCACTTGAAACTACGTCTACAGAAGCTGCGATTTAAAAGCTTCGGCTCGGGTCGTAATCCCATAAACTCAGCTTTAAGACTCGATCTTCAACCCAACTCTGAGGACAGCTTGTATCACGTGATTGACAGCCTCGAGATCTTAGGCTCGACTTAAGTAGTAAGGCCCAATGAAAATAAAACCGACCTTGGTTGGTTTTTATTTGGAGCGATGTTGAGCCTTGTTCTCATAAAACCCCGGAATACGCCAATTTAAACCATGAAAATCCACCAAACACAATAATAAACTGGCTGTAGAACCTCAAATTAGATAAGATGGAACTTAAATCCGATATCTCAAAATTAGATGGAACTTAAATCCGAAATTTCAAGCCGTAAATAAGGCCCAACGACAGCTTAGACCTGAGTCATATTTTCTTGAATGTTTTAAATCGCGGGCTCAGTCCATTTAACTCCACAAGATAATTAGCTATGCACGCACAAACCTACACTTCAAAAATGACTGCAAAGGGAGGGAGAGGTAAAAAGACCGAATTCCTTTATAGGATATCTATAATTTGTTTGTCTGCTGGTTTGTTTGTTTCCAATAAACGTTAAAACTGCTAAAAATAATGTCGGGTTTTAAAAGAATTTTTCATTGATAACAGAAATATCTGCAATTTCTTAACCCTAAACAGGCTGGGGGGGGGGGCGTTTGGCGTCCCCCCACAGAGTTTTTTTGTTTTAGCAATCTCATTTTTGACACTCTCACCGTGAAGTTTTTTTTTTACTTGAAATGAATAATAATCTAAATGATTTTTGTTAATAAATAAAAAAAGATTATAGGGTAGGGTGAAGGGCTGTAAAAAAGTCCATTCTGCGAAAAAACACATTTAAAATAGCCCATATTTTTTGTTGTGACTAAAGCTAAAGATATAAAATTTTATTTTTGAAAAGTCCTTGAAACATGCATGTAGAAACATGTGTCACATTGGGACATTTGTTTAAAACCAAAATTAATATTTGTTCCATTTTTTTGACCATTTTTTAGGCATTTTTTCCACCCTCCTTAGCACCCAAAGTATTAAAGTTAACTGTCTAATTTTTTTTCTTTGAGCTGGCCGTGAATAATTGGGCTATGAGCATGCATTTTAACCCTATACCTATTCTCTAAGGCCTTTTTCTAAGCTATACATAAATTCAGACCCCAGCCTTTATATAGGGTTAAATTGTTTTTGGTCTAAAAAATATTCAAAGGGTAAATTTTGAAGGTAAAAAACGTTAAAAATAACAAAGAGGCTCTTGCAACAAACTCAAACTGTCTAAACCCATTATCCTTGCAAACTGATATTGAAAAACCTGATATTTCAAATTTAGACTTGTACTTAATTTAAAAGAATTCTATAGTTTTAAATGTTAAAGGTCTGAGACATCGGGTTGACACTCCTGTATGTCGAATCCATTATGGGCCTCATCCAATCAGGGTTCAGTGATGTGTTTGTTGTCTATTCTAAACCAATAAAAATAATATGACGGTAACATCTATCTTTTTATTTATCTCATTATCCAATCAGATTTATGATTCCTTTTAGGGCCCTATCAGTAAATGGAAATATTCACTTCTATTGAAACTATAGTTTGGAAAAGATATAGGATTAGGAAGTTTGTGGCAAAGAACTCAGTACCTAATGGTGTAAACATTTCAAACTAGAATATTTGATTTAACAGAATTCATAGTTTGAAATATCTAAGGTTTACAACATCAAGGATTGCTCAGATCTAAGAATGACAAAATCAGGGTTTGTGGAAAAGACTCAATTACTTTATAAAGATATGTTCGTATGATAAAACTTGTGTTTCTTTTGCTTGGTTTTAAAGTTGAGGACTTGAGGCTTATCATAGATTCTATCTTTTTAATTCTGTCATTGAAGTAAGAAGCTAAATATGAAATGATAAAGTTTAGAAATGTGAAATGGAAAGAATGATAAATAGATAAAATACTGAAAATGTGGTTTTCAAAAATAGAAATATGAAAAGGTGGAAAGGATTTGACATTTCTAGACAAAGGGTACAACAGTGGTGTGTTAAACAGGGAGGGGAGCAGGGAGGAGAGAGTGGTGAGGGTCGGGGAGTGGGGAGAGGGTTAGGGTGTGGGAGCAGTGTGGGGGGGGGGAGAAGGTATGGAAGCAAGGGGATTTTTTGGGGGGAAGGGGGGTGGCAAATGGTTTGAAGTAAATAAAGTTTTGTTAGTGAAAGGACCTGGTTGAAAGGGGGGGGGAGGGGTGCAAACAATAGTAGAGAAGGGGTCAATGTTAAAAACCCAAACAATACGGATTTAATCTGATGCTGATCCTTTAACTTTGTGTATATATTGTTGTCAGATATTATCCTTGATTCTATTCATACCTGGAGTAAACCTAAACCTGAGATTGGAACCAAACATACCCGGAGTAGAGTTCAACCTGAGATTGGAACCAACCATGCCGGGAGTAAAACTGAACTTGAGATTGGAACCAACCATGCCGGGAGTAAAACTCAACTTGAGATTGGAACCAACCATGCCGGGAGTAGAACTCAACCTGAGATTAGAACCAACCATGCTGAGAGTAAAACTCAACTTGAGATTGGAATCAACCATGCCGGGAGTAAAACTCAACTTGAAATTGGAACCAGCCATGCCGGGAGTAAAACTCAACTTGAGATTGGAACCAGCCATGCCGGGAGTAAAACTGAACTTGAGATTGGAACCAACCATGCCGGGAGTAGAACTCAACCTGAGATTAGAACCAACCAAGTCGGGATTAAAACTGAACTTGAGATTGGAACCAACCATGCCGGGAGTAAAACTCAACTTGAGATTGGAACCAACCATGCCGGGAGTAAAACTCAACTTGAAATTGGAATCAACCATGCCGGGAGTAAAACTCAACTTGAGATTGGAACCAGCCATGCCGAGAGTAAAACTGAACTTGAGATTGGAACCAACCATGCCGGGAGTAGAACTCAACCTGAGATTAGAACCAACCATGCCGGGAGTAAAACTGAACTTGAGATTGGAACCAACCGTGCCGGGAGTAAAACTCAATTTGAGATTGGAACCAACCATGCCGGGAGTAAAACTCAACTTGAGATTGGAACCAACCACGCCAGGAGTAAAACGGAACTTGAGATTGAAACGAACCATTCCTGGAAAAAACCTAAAACCTTAGATATAAGATTGAATCCCAACGATCCCAGGGCAAACCTCATCAGAAAATATAACCTTAAAAACCCCGGCTAACGTATAAGTCAACCTGATATAGGGAAAAAAAAACACCCAGAGTAGAACCAAAACTTAGGTATAAACCCAATATAACAGGACTAGAAACAAAGCTGAGGTACGAAACCAGCACACACAGGGTAGAACTCAACTTGGGGTGTATTCTCAACACACTCAGAGTAAAACCAAACCTGGTATTCAATCCAGCAACCTCGGAGAAGAACATAACCTGTGATTTGAGCCCAAAATACCCATAGTAAACTCCATCTTGATCTAACATTACCAAAGAAAAAATCAACCTTAGGTTTAAACCAATAATCCCATAGCCGGTCAATCAAAATCTGATTTAGAACCCAACATTCTAGCGGTAAAATTCAACCATAAATTTGAACCTGACATATCCGGAGAAGAGGTAAACCAAAGATCCGAATCATCCCGGAGAAGAACCTATATAAGCAGACCTAAACCTGACGTTGAAACACAACAAATTCTGTGTAAAGATTCAACCTTAAATTTGAACCAGACATATCCGGAGAAGAGCCAAACCTAATATCCGAACCATCCCAAAGCAGAACCTAAATAACCAGACCTAAACATGAAGTTGGAGCACAACAAATCCGGAACTCAACCTTAAATTTGAATTTGACATATCCGGAGACGAGCTTAGCCAAAGATCCGAACTGATCCGAACTATCCCAGAGAAGAACCTTTAAGCAGACCTAAACCTGATGTTGGAGCACAGTACAATATGTCCTGAGTATAGACCTTAACCTGAGATTTTAAGCAGACATTCCCAGAGCAGACCTAAACCTGATATTGAATCCCAGCCATATTTGAGCAGAACTCAATCTGAGCTTAAAACCAAACATACGTGGAGCATAACTGAACCTGAGATCTGAACCTGGCATACCCGGAGCAGAATTAAACCAGAGATCTAAACTTGGCAAACTCGGAGCAGAACTAAACCTGAGCTTAAAACCTAAAATAACTGGAGCAGAACTAAACCTTAGACCTAGACCTGGCATACCCGGAGCAGAACTAAACCTGAGCTTAAAACCTAACATAACCGGAGCAGAATTAAACCGGAGATCTGAACCTAGCATACCCGGAGCAGAACTAAACCTGAGATCTAAACCTAACATATCTGGAGCAGAACTAAACCTGAGCTTAAAACCTAACATAACCGGAGCAGAACTAAACCTGAGATCTGAACCTAGCATACCCGGAGCAGAACTATACCTGAGATCTAAACCTAACATATCTGGAGCAGAACTAAACCTGAGCTTAAAACCTAACATAATTAATTAAAATTAAAGCGTATAGTTCTATTATTAGATCTGATCATGAAGGATGAATTGTAGACTCTGATGAGAAATGTATAAAAACGTAGATTGACACTTTGACATTTGCGTGTTTAAGGATTAAACAATAAAACTTGTCTGAGATAGAAGATAACAAGTGCATATTTTGAAATATCATCAATTAAGAAAATAATAAAGCCTCATGTACAGTAATAACCAGAAAACTCCGAAATAGGAAGACGACTTAATAGCAATATTTAGATGTGTTTGATGTTGTTTCAAAGCAAATAGTTTTACTGGACACGTATTTAATCACTGCTAGGTAAAATGGGTCTGTTTACACTGAACACTTTCTGTGTCCCAAGCTTATTGGACTCTTTAAAGTCATAAATCAAGATTAAAAATCATCTTCCGAATTCATAGTTTACTGGTTATTACTGTATAACAAATACAAAAGGAAATTTAACTTCCTTGGCAAAATAAATGCATTTCATGCACAATCATGTATAAATACACATTTCTGTATTAGTGGGCCATGGCCTATACTATAAGCTAGAATGTGTAAAGGTACGTATACTACGTAGCCTAACTTGTACTAATATAAAGAAATTGGTTGGATAATTAGTATAGTCATAGATGAATAACAATACAGATAGAACACTAGATGTCGTCTTTTTAAGATTTAGGGGTTTATCGTTCACAGTATTCCTGAGATAGAAGCCCAAAGGAGCTCCGCATATTATGCATTAAATTACAAAACAGACAGAGAGAATGCGCGTAACTCCTTTGGGCTTCTATCTCAGGAATATAATGAATGATAGTTTATAGTTTATATGTTTATGTCTAGAGCTCAAACAATTAAAATCTGATTTAGTAAATTAGATGCAAGTCCAGGGGTTTGAGACACTTTTCAGTCAACACAGTTTTGAAAATTAATGCAATGCTTTATAGCAAAAATATTAATATTTTTAATAAAATTAAAGTTTAATATAATACAGTTTTGAAATCTTTGAAGTTTTTTTTTATTTTTTATTTTCTAAAAATAATCCAAACGATCCAAACGATCCAAACGATATCAAAGCGACATTAAAAACAATAATATGAATAATTAAAATATAGCGTGTGAGTTTCAGTTTAGTTTAACTGAGTGTCAAGTTCAGTTAAGTTCAAGTTTCTTTTTACTGGATAAAATCATAAAAATGTTGACAAATTTTGCGCTGTCATAAATTATGTTATAATCATTCAAACCAACTATAGTTTTTGAAAAAATGCACAACTGGAAGTTTTTACATGCTAACATCTTCTTTTTTTTATTGTAAAGAATTTGATAGTCTTGATAACAGTAGATTAAAACTGTTACTTGGAACCAACAAGATTTTATCTATGGATATGTCCTTTTTAGTAACTTTTGTTATCTATGAACTTGTGAAAATTTGTTTTCTATAAGTTAAAACACAGTGTCTTTTCTTTTTTACCAAAATGTAGTTTTTAATTTGTTAATTAGTTTCGTATTCATACTCAATCTGAGAAAGGTTTTAAAGGTACTCATGTGAATTGGACATTGCCATTTTTGCAAAGAAAGTCACTTAGAATTAGGCTCTCACAGTCCCTTTACAGTTTTGCGTGCAAAATAATATTTGCTCATGGTTGTTTTGTATTGATGCAAAGAATTATATTGTGTCTAGTTATTTATAACAAATCATTAAAGCAAACACTTTTTGTTTAAACATTGAACACAAATATTATTCTAGCTCTTAGCTCTAAACCTTCATTTGATCATGTAAACTTCAAACAAGATTTAACAATCATTTGAGAATAATTATTTGAGATAATTCTAGCTTTTAACTTCTTAACCTTGCGTATATCGTATATTAAAACTATAAGCGTGGAAACCCTGCTTTGCATGAAAAATAAAACTTTTGCAAGGTCAAACCTAAAAAAGATGTAACTACTTCATGACAGTACCTAATACACCAAACCTAAATTACCCGTCCCCTTTATTCTAGTTCATATCTATATATATATATTATATATATATAGATATGGGGGCCCATATTAAATTACTTTATATATTGTACATCTACTTAAATGAGTCCATTATTAAATACGAAAATCATGTATTGAAATTATCCCATTCAATGTACATTGTACATAGATATACTAACTCTGTAATACCCATATTGTGATTGTTTAACTACGTTATATATATAGCAGCGCATAACTTGTAATTACATTGTTAAGGACCCAATTCTAATCTAAACTCAAAAATAAAGACAGTTTAAATAAGACTCGGTACTGTTTACTACGAGAGAGTAATCCTTCCCTGTTAAACTGATGAACAGGTTGAGATTCATCCCCTTTAATTTGGGATTGATTGTGACTAGCTTCCGTTTGATATCGATAGCTGACGTTATCGCGCCCATTGGTAGTAGTGGCGTTGATAGAGCACGGAGGGTATAGATGTGGTTTCCTGTTTTGATAAACAGGTTGAAGATTTTCCCTTACATTTGGGTTCAAAAGTTGCGACATAGGGTCAAAAATTGAGCCAAAATGGGCAAAATTTTATTTAGACTATTTTTATTTAATATAAACTAATTTCATTAGAGCAAGTAGCCGCAGCGCTCGGACCCGTAGCCTGTCATAGCCACAGCACTCGGTCAAGAAATGGTCTTTACCTAACCTAACCCTCAAATAATCCATAATTTTTTTTTTTCATTTTGACCCTATGTCGTCTGACCCTAGGTCGTTTGACCTTCTGTTGGTAAATCTTCTGATTCTATTTTAATTCTATATTTTTCACGAGAGGATCCATTCTATTTCAATTCAATATTGGTCCTGAGAGTCCATTCTATTTCAATTCAATATTTGTCATGAGAGTCCATTCTATTTCAATTCAAAATTGGTCCTGAGAGTCCATTCTATTCCAATTCAATATTTGTCATGAGAGTCCATTCTATTTCAATTCTATATTGGTCCTGAGAGTCCATTCTATTTCAATTCAATATTGGTCCTGAGAGTCCATTCTATTTCAATTCAATATTTTTCACAAGAGGATTCATTCTATTTCAATTCAATATTTGTCATGAGAGTCTATTCTATTTCAATTCTATATTTGTCATGAGAGTCCATTCTATTTCAATTCTATATTTGTCCTCAGAGTCCATTCTATCTATATTTTATCTTTAAGGACAATTAAAGACAAACAATATACTTGTTATTTGTGGGTTCGGAGATAAAGAGGTCCTTAGTAACACAAGGATAATACTAATCCAATAATATTATCTTAACAATATATTTATATAAATTATTGCTTGCTTTAAGGAATTAAGTCTTTACCACAAACTTAAATTTTTTTAAATCCACATATCTTTACAACCTTTTAGTGAAAACTTTAGATGTTTCAAACTTAGATTTTTTTATCATAGTTTGAAATCTAAGGAATATTACGATGTGCTGCAAAGATACGGGGATTAGAAAATCAGATTTTGTGCATTCGTTGAATTACAATCTAAAAAAAGATAAAAAATAAAAATAAAAAGTTGTAGATTTCGTCATTTTTTTTTTAACTTATTAATTCGGTTTTTAATTTCTTAACTTTAGTAAGGAATCCTGCCAATGTACTCTGTACTGATTGTTTAGTTTTCGATTTTATGGTATTTCTCCCATAAATTGCAATGACATTATATTAACATCCTTAAAGAATTTAGTCACTTTTACATAACAACTATGTATTAAATATAATATTATTAGCATTCTGATTTCAGAGCCTGTCAATTTGACTTCAAGTGAAGCCGTCATTTAAAATATGACATGCCCGATCTGCATATTAGTAACATTTGAACAATTTTCTGTGCAAAAATGATGAAAATATCCTTGTTTGAAAATAAATAATTTTCCATTACGAGGATATAAAAGTTATGTTATGATTTAATGAAACTACAGTTTCTAAACCCCATACTTTATCTCCCCCCACCCCCCTCCTCCTAAATTCAAACCAATTTGATAGTTTAGAAAAAGCTAAAGGTTACTCCGATGCAATCTGAGATTTGAGAAAAACTAAGAAAGTTGATAACTAAGAGATCAGTCAAACCGTGCTCATGTAGCGTGCATAAATCGTGCAAATATGCGCTCTGTACACAATTCATTAAATCTGCATAAACGTGGTTTAATTAGATTTATTAAGGGGAAGGAAACTAACATCATCATATTTTCATTATGCTATGTTTAAAGGGACTGTAAACGTATTTTTAAGTACATCTATTCAAACTTTTATCTGAGTAACATATTAAAACAGACAAAAAAAATTTTACTTAGAATGTAAGTTAAAGATTAAAGATTGAATACTTAATTTTTTGATTGGATACAGGAACTGAATACTGGATACTTGATTTATTGGTTGGATATATTTAATAGTTGGATACAGGAACTGAATACTAGATACTTGATTATTGGTTGGATGCATGAACTAAATACTGGATACTTGATTTATTGGTTGGATACAGGAACTAAATACTAGATACTTGATTATTGGTTGGATACAGGAAATGAATACTGGATACTTGATTTAGTGGTTGGATACAGAAACTGAATACTAGATACTTGATTATTGGTTGGATGCATGAACTGAATACTGGATACTTGATTTATTGGTTGGATACCGGAACTGAATACTAGATACTTGATTATTGGATGGATACAGGAACTGAATACTGGATGCTTGATTTATTGGTTGGATACAGGAACTGAATACTAGATACTTGATTATTGGTTGGATACAGGAACTGAATACTGGATACTTGATTTATTAGTTGGATACAGGAACTGAATACTGAATACTTGATTTATTGGTTGGATACAGGAACTGAATACTGGATAATTGATTTATTGGTTGGATACAGAAACTGAATACTGGATACTTGATTTATTGGTAGGATACAGGAACTGAATTCTGGATATTTGATTTATTGGTTGGATATACAATAACTGAATACTGGATACTTGATTTATTGGTTCGATACAGAAACTGAATACTGGATACTTGATTTATTGGTTGGATATACAATAACTGAATACTCGATTCTTAATCTATTGTTTGGATACATGATGCTGAAAACTGGATGCTTGGTTAAATGGATACAGAAAATAATAACAGGTATTTGTTTTGTTGGATACATGATACATGACGCTAAAATCTGGATACATGGTTGGCTACATACAGAGACTGAATTATTGAGACTTAGTTTGTAGGTCAAAGGATAAGTGGTATGTTGGATACAGGATACCTTATATAGTTTTAAACTGGCATAACTGCAATAATTATGTTAATCCTATTTGAAAGTAAAACTTAAATAAAAACTGAGGAAACAAATGTTTTAAAGCGGAAAAAGAATATTTGAAAGCGGGAAAAAAATGTTTGAAAGCGGAAAAAGAATGTTTGAAATCGGAAAAGAATGTTTGAAAGCATAAAAATATTGTTTAAAAGGGAAAAAAGAATGTTTGAAAGTATAAAATTAATGTTTAAAAGGAAAAGAATGTTTGAAAGGAGAATATTTTTTTGAAAATAGAAAAAGAATGTTATTGAAAGCGGGAAAAGAATATTTGAAAGGGGAAAAGGAATGTTTAAAAGTGGAAAAATAATGTTTGAAAGCAAAGAAAGAGTGTTTGAAAGCAGAAAAGAATGTTTGAAAGCGGAAAAAGAATTTTAAACGCGAAAAAGAATGAAGAAAGCGGAGAACGAATGTTTAAGAGCGGAGAAAGAGTGTTTGAAAGTGGAATAAGAATGATGGCCGAGGAAAAGAGGAAAGACAGCGGAAAAATAATGTATGAAAGCGGAAAAAGAATGTTTGAAAACGGAAGAAGAAAATTTGTAAGCAGGGAAAAAGAATAAATAATGGTAAAATGAAGACACATAGAACGATAAGAACACAAAGAAAGAATGTCTATTGACAGTTAGACAGTAACATTCACAGACACGTAGTGAGAGATATGAGAATAGACACTTCCAGATATAGAAACAGACTACAATACCAGTCCTAATATAGCGCTACAATCACAAGATTCTTCACGACCCCCCTTTATACAATTCCATGGTGTAGATTGTAGAACAGCTTCATTCACTTCCCGTCCCTCTTATCATAGATTTAGATTGTAGATATGTATCGTAAATCATTTTGTTTTGCTTTCCATTATTTAAATTTTTACTAACTCTATTCAGTGGCATACCAGATTTACATCAGTACCGGCCTTAAAACGTTGATGTAAGTAAGATGCATGCATACGATATACATCACTTTTAAATTAAAATTTTTTAGTTTAATTTTTATTGTAAATGATTTTTAGTTCGACTAAAACATGGCTTCAAAAAATTGTGTCTTGCAATAGTTGAAATTTATCCCACACATGCCGACCTATGCATTTAAACAAAATAATAAGAAATAAGATTAGTTCAGTTAAAGTGCCGACTATTTTAACTAGATATCTTCCTAACACGATATATTTTCTGTAATAGAATATATTAACCAAATAGGTATTGGTAAACCTACTTAAACAGTAAGGAAGCTGGTAGTTTGGTTACTGTTAGGATCGTTTGGTTGCTTTTAGGACAGTTTGGTTACTGGTAGGATAGTTTGGTTACCAGTTGGATAGTTTGGTTACCAGTAGGATAGTTTGGTTACTAGTAGGATAGTTTGGTTACTAGGATAGTTTGGTTACTAGTTTAGTTACAAGTAGGATAGTTTGGTTAATAGTAGGATAGTTTGGTTACTAGTAGGATAGTTTGGTTACTAGTAGGATAGTTTGGTTACCAGTAGAATAGTTTGGTTACTAGTAGGATAGATTAGGTTTGGAATCGTTTGGTTATTGATGGAATAAGTTTGGTTTTATCTAATTAGGATTGGGTTATAAGGATCGATGAATGAAATACCTAAAGTCTTGGTTGGTCTGAAAACAGTGTTATGAAAATTAGATGAGAGATGAAGGCACTAGAGGTAAAGCTGGGTACGTTCCGACTTTTTTTAATCGTTCCGTTCCGTTCTGAACGAGGGCCTCCAGCTAGATCGTTCTGCTGTCGTTCGTTCTTTTTTTTCAATCGTTCCATCCAAGTTCCGTTCCGTTCCGTTCTTGGTATTCTTATGGTCGAGAACTGTTCCATCTCATGTCCAATGTACCATTGAAACCTTCATTTCGCCATTGTTGCTGAAACAATTGAAATGCATGAGTCACTTTTGTAGAGAAACCACAGAATGAAAATAATCAGTTTTCAAAATAGGAAACATGGCTTTTCTTGAGCAGACAAAGCTTTAAAGGGT
Source organism: Eurytemora carolleeae (assembly GCF_000591075.1). Taxonomy (NCBI): domain Eukaryota; kingdom Metazoa; phylum Arthropoda; class Copepoda; order Calanoida; family Temoridae; genus Eurytemora; species Eurytemora carolleeae. Next base: position 68,123 of record NW_019396096.1, on the reverse strand, counting down.
ATTGTTGTGAATCAGAATTGAAATTTTGTCTGCAGTCACTTTAAACCTCTCAATTGCTCCTACATTATCAAACTGCTTTGTAGGTTTGTGAACTTTGAAGAAATGACAAAAGTAATTTACCAAATGATTTTAAAATAAGAAAATGAAAAGCTTTAAAAGTACTGCCGCCAAAATTAAGAATCCGAGTTTTTTTGGAACAAATCTCTAAATGTAATATTAAATGAGCCCCCTCCAATGGGGGGGGGGGTAAGCATAGGGGGCCCGTGCACCCAGGTCCCCCCTTGAACGTCCCTGCACGTTCCTGATTTAAAATACAACTTCGAACGTGTTCCTTATTTTAACGTTCTTGTCAAGCAATTTCCGTTCGTTCTTTTAATAATCATTCCAATATTTTTAAGAACGGTTCTATGTGTTCGTTCTTTTTTCGGAACGATGGGATCGTTCTTGATAATTCCGTTCTTACTTGCGAACGAACGATCGTGCCCCAGGAACGACGTCCAGCTCTAACTATAGGATAGAATAAATGGTAAAAGGGGGAAGGATTGACCTCTGTATGTATCTGTGTGTATCTGATATCCCTATTAGGATAGAATGTATCCAACAATATAGATCTCCCAGATACCAACCTAGTAGAATGGGAGGGGTAGGGTTGCTATTACACTGGAGAAATCTGGAGAATAATAAACAGAATATCGAAGGAAAAGTAAAATTAATGAAGAAGTCATGATAGGATGGTAGGATGGAAGGATGGTAGGATGGTAGGATGGTAGGATGGTAGGATGGTAGGATGGTAGGATGGAAGGATGGTAGGATGGTAGGATGGTAGGATGGTAGGATGGTAAGCAGGGTGACATGCAGTTAATATTTAATCAGATCTTTGTATATGGTCGCAAATATAAAATATTTTGGTCATTTATCATTGTGTTTGGTTAACATACTGAAATAATATGGGGAGGGAGGGGGAGGGGGGGCTTAATCCTTGTAAACTTGAGAGTTAATCTTTTTTATGGTATGTACTAAATCAATGTCGTCGCTAACAAAGAATTAAAAGGACAAAGGCCTTCTAAATACCTACTTCATTTTACGGTCCTTGTTCAGGGGTAGTTATCACAAGCTTTTAAATTTAATACGTTTTTAACAATTAAAATATAAATCCCTACTATATGTTTTTTTAATGAAGATGTAAAAATTTTTAGAAACCCATATACCCCCCTGAAATTAGTAAAAGAGGGATATAAAATGGCTTCTTTTCAGTTTCCCCGCCAAAAAAACGAAGCATAAAATTGTAAATTTTTTTGCATCTTTTCTTCCCTGCGAAAGTAAGTAGTTTTAAAGTAGCTTAAAATTGTTAAATAAAAGGATCCCAGTAAAAACCTTTTTTTTAATAGAATTGCAAAATTAAGAATTATTATTTTCTTGTTGTAAAAAAGTGAAGCGAGTTAAAATGTATACAAAATGCATTTTTTAAATGTATCTTAATTATTTGACTTGCCTGTCTGCTGGTGTGTCTGCAATAAACGTCAACACAACTGAACCATTGGGCTCACATTTTTTGCAGTATCAAAATTTTTTGACCTGTCTGTCTGCTGGTGTGTCTGTTTGTATCAAATTATCGTCAAAACAACTGAACCATCGGGCTCACATTTTTTGCAGTATCAAATTTTTTATAAATTTGGATCCGCCTTTACTCATCCCTTTATAGTTTTACGATGTTCGAAGGTCAAAGAAAACATGTTGAAAAACAACATTAATAAACAACAAGTGAATCGGAACAAGCAACTATCAATGGAATAGAACTTCAAATTTTGTTCAATTCCCCCGCCCCCCCCCTCCCAAAAAAACGAAATTCAAAGATATTATTTTTTAATTATTATGATAATTTGAATGGCAAATTGCTGCAAATAACATCGTAATGCTTACTGCTAGTCTACCAAGAAACCTGACTGAAAAATATAGTTTACTCTCGATCTTAAAAATTGAAAGTCACTTCAAGTTCTCCACTCTTTAAGAGCTTGTTGATTTTTATCTTTACAGGATAAGTATCTAGTAAAATTTATATTTAATGCTGCACGCTAAAAGCAGAGATTAACTAAGCACAAGCACAAAAAATGCAAAACTTAACTTTGCAGTTTGCACATTTTTCAGCAAGTGCGTCGAAATTGTATTTGTGTTAGCATGGAACATTTTACAGGCAAACTCTACATTTGTCCAAATTGTTACATTTGTCCACTTGCAAGTGAAGTCAAGTTTATTTATGGTAAACGTATTATGGCTAATGTAACTGAGCCGTTTTCTGCCGAATGCTGATCAGTTCTTGAGATTCCATGGGCCACGTCGGGCATTTTAGCTAGAAACATTACTTTCGAATCCGCTGTATTTTTCAATTGATTGGCAATGATTGAAATTTTAAGATCAAAAATATTTGATTGTCAATGGTCAAACTTGTTTTTTGCTCCAATGAAAAGCAAGCTTGTTATATATATATATGTTTCGATGAAAATGAAAAGAAAAAATTATCTTACAGGAAAAGATCTTTTACGAAAGTGCAACAATGGAAAATATTTTTTGGAGAAAACATAAAGATTTAAAAAGTCATAAATATCTCATGGCTTCAGTTTACCATTGAACCAATCAAATAAAAAGTTCCAATGTTTTTGTAAAACAACTCTTTGTAGCATTATATTTTACTTTCAGAAAAAGCCTGTCATTGGCCTGCAAATGGGAGTATTTAACTGAAAAATCTGTTATCTGACAACTACAGCTCTAAACTGTGTTCTGAAAGCGTGTAATCTTAATCTAATAATTGGTAAATGGTTGAACTCGTTAAAGACCATATTAAAGATAGTAGAGTTGTAAACCCTAATGGATACTGCCATAGGTTGGATCCACCCCGTCCTAACTTCTTTACACCCTTACACTACACACACAGAACAGGCTGCAGCCAGAACATGTTTAATCTACTGGGGGTTTAGGGTGCTTTGTGTCCCCTTCCTTATTATTAATTTTAGCCTTAAACTCGATAGTTTTCAAATTTTTGCGTTTTTTTTCTGTTACTAATTGGTGCATTTTTAAGCATAATAAAAGTCAACAAAAAACAGCAAAACTTCCCTTTTAATCGGTTCACCCGTTTTAACACCAAAAAAGACTGACAAACAAACAAAATATCAAAATAAATATTTTTGGATTTTTACCAAGTTAGGAAAACATTTCCACATTTTTTATTAGATAAAGGTTTAAAGATACTGTTGTGAATCGGGCCTGCTCCTCTTTCAATATAAGGTCCCTGTAATTCTTCCATTATTTTGTATGTAATGGAGTATAGGTCTGTGCAAATATTTGAAAATGAATCTGTTAGCTGGAAAGTTGTAAACATAATTGTGTTCCGGATAATTTGGAAATTTTCTGAGTAAACTTGTTAAAATTGTTAAAATATCTTCCCTAACCCTCACTAATGATGATGGAAGCGCACATAAATCCAGGCTGCAAGGAAGAGTTGCATCCATTTTCAAAGATGTCCGGTACTTTTCCAAAGACAATTTCCCAAGCGGCAACTTCCCAAGGGTATTTTCCAAGTCTTTCCTAGCCGCAGCGATCGGCCCCCAGTCTGTTCTAGCCGCGGCGCTCGTCCCCATGACCCATCCTAGCCTCAGCTCTCGGCCCCCATTGCAGCCTATAGCGCAGTTTAGAGGGCCTAATCTAACCTTTGGGAAGTTGCCACTTGGGAAATTGATATTTGGAAAGTCGCCCTTGGAAAAATGCCTTTGGCAAAGTACATTACACAATTTTCAAGATTGGATCAACTTTCGATTGTCGCAACGCCTATTTCTTACTAATTCATTTCTACTTTTTTGTAACCTTAGACATGTTTATTAAAGAAGAAAGTTATTGCTTTAGTTTTAAGAAGGATTTGGCAAAACTCTCATGCATGAGATCTTGAAGCCTTTTGGATCAATGTGAGCAACTGTTTTCTCAATTCTTCTTTACAAAAAGTTGTTGTTTAAATATAAAAAAGAGTGTGAATTTGAAAATATTTGATGAATTGTTTGAAAAAGTTAAGAATCGGAGCTGTGTGAAGGAAAAAGGTGAGAGTTGTCAGTTCTTTTAGGTTTAACATTTCAGTTTCAAATCAAGCCAGATATATACACAGGGTGTACAAAATTAAATAATTTGTCTAAAAACGTTTCATTTTCAGACATGAAAGAAGGAGAGCTACCATGGGAGAGTTTTCTAACTTTATCCCACTCGGGAATTGTTACCGAAAATGGATTAATGGTTCTTATCGAAAAGAGAACAGAGGGTGTCTCAAAAAAAATCTTTGTTAAATGCTAGAAAGCTTTGATTTTTAACCGAGTAACGATTTTATAAAAAACATTGGATCATGTTCATAGCAAATTTAAGATTTCATAATAATCTCTTTGTGTTCTAACTTATAGTTACATATTTCTGTATTTATTACATATAGTTCAAGACTGCTATGAAACGTTGCTTCAATTGTTAAGACTGGGTCAACTTTAAAGTTTCGCAACGATTTGGTCTTGAACTTTACCTTTTTGTAGTACTGGACATGTACATTTTATGAACTGTTAACCCTATCCCCGCTGGGGTACTTGAAAACCAGGATACGCTGGGGGGGGGGTCAATTTGACCCCCCCCCTCTAAATCCCATGTTTTATGTCCAAATATGACAAATGATACATCATTAGAAAGCTCTTGTCCCCCCTCAGCCCATTATCAGCTTTATGGGGATTTATATATATAAATGTATAGATAAATATTATCTTAGGAATGCGAGCATAAGAAACAATAATGTCAATAATGAATAATATATGTTACACGGAGTCAGGAAAACATTACACAATTTTTAATCATTAATTACGAACGTTTTACAAAAACCCGGCTTTTTCCCTTATATTATTATTATTTTGTTATTGTTTCTGTGTTAAAATATTTGGTAAATATTTGTCATTTATTTTTGCACGACATGAGATCAAAATATTTCTATCATTATGAATCCAATGAAAATTAGATTTAAATAATTACACCATAATAAACTCCAGTTCAATTCAAGCACCAGGCCGACTTTTAAGCAATTATAGAGAGCTGTACGGTACACATACAGACTAGTTAAGGCAACACCAAATAAACTAGCCCAGGGAAATTATATGTATTGCATATATAAATACAAGCACAGTTTTATTTTGATTGGTTTTACAAATATAATCCACTGCACAGCATCTCAACAAAACACGTTAATATTTCCGATATATCTCTTATTTTTGGGGGGGGGTTCCTTTTTTCAAAAAAAATTCTTGCCCTGGACTTTGTTATCTATGAAATTAGATTCTCAGAAACGGACAGACCGGCTATGTAAGTTAGTTGAACTGAGTATCCAGTATTGTGGACAAATTCTTTAGGAATTATTTTATAAATATAAAACTTCTTAAAGATCTATAAATACTGAGTTTGATCTCAAAGTCGACATTTAAAATCGTACTTTTGGGTGGATACGTTTTCAGAATTGTTTTTTTTTATTATTAAATAACGACGACAAAAAATGTAAACAAAATTCTACAGTGACCTAATTAGTAGGAACAGGTTGAGATAATAAAAAATTAACTCTTAATATTATTAAATTAATAGTTTCTATAATCTCTGATTATTCACAAATATTTTCTGCAGATTTTATGGAATTTTTATTGAAAAAAACGACATTTGAAGAATTTGTAGAAATCTGCGACAAATTCATAGAAAATAAGAAATTCAATATAATGATAAAAGCGAAATTATTAATTATAACATTGATTTATTGATAAATTTCCTTTGATAAACGTGTTCCTAAACATCTAATTAGTTTATATTGTATAATTTTTACTATATTTTTCGTTGTTATTTAATAATTTAAAAAAACGATTCTGAAAACGTACCCACCCAAATTAATGATTTTGAAGGTCGACTATGCACTCAAACTCCTTAAGAATTCGTCCACATTACTGCAGACTCAGTTGAATTACCGTGTAAAGCCGGTCTGTCACTTGAAGAAAAAACATTGAGTCCTACAAAACAAGATTCACGAAATAAACTGACAATTATAAACAAGCTGACTTTTTCAGGTAGAGTTATTTTTTATTATCAAATCTTATCTGTCCGGAGCTAAAAACTTTAGAATGATGGATATCGAGATTAATGTGTGATCCTCTCTTTTTCTCAATATCAAGACTAACCTAATCGTGTACTAGTATCATGAAAAGTGTATAAAATTAAACCAATCAGAGTCGTATGAATTGATAAATTTAATTTTTTGCACGCCATTTAAGAATAATATACAGAAACGGTTTTTGATTTTTCTCTATTTTATCCAAGACATAAGAAAATCAAAAGTGTGTCCATTGGATACTTAGATTAAGTAATCGGGATTAAGGATATCTCATTCTAAAGTTTTCCGCTCGGCTCGGATAACAAGTACTAAATAATCTATAAAAAATGTATACAGTTCACTTTCTTTAAAAAATAGCGTATATCAAAATGAACAAATTTCAAAACATTGTCAATTGAATTTTATCATACTATTCCTTCGATCCTATAGACCCCTCCACTCTCTTTTTCCCCTTTTACCCACACAGAGGACAAGACTGTAAAGACGACCTGAAATACATAAATATGACATAAAATTGGAAAGCTTAAGGATTCTGTTATGAAAATATTGGTTTCATATCTCATTTAACAAGCTTACAGTCTTGTCTCTTCCTATGAGGGTAACCAGCTGTATACAACCATATTTTTCTTGATACAACTTTGATTTCCAAAAGAAAGCCCGTAGATAGTGGTGGGGGGCACAGGGGAACGTGATCCCCCTTTACCCCCCAAGGGGGGCACAGGGGGGTAAACTATCTCAGATAAAAAAGAAAGAAAAAATGAACAGAAGGAGATGGAAAATGAAAGAAAGAAGGAAAAAATCTAATTTGTGTTACTAATATTATGTGGAAAGGATTATTTTTCTCTTCAAATTAAAGAAAAATTGACTACTTTCTCAAATAAATTATTTGGGAAATGTTTTCTATCCTGTCTTGCGAAATGGTTTAATTTTTTGTGTTTGTATTTTAAGAATCTTATTCTTTTTCTCTTCTTTTGTTAGATTAATGGTTCTAAGGAACCATCGTATACAGCATAAAGTAAAATGGATACAAATTATAAATATACAGCTGGTGACCCAAAAAAGACAGGGTTTAGCGTTTTAAATTCTCAACAATCTATCTCGAAAAAGTGCCCGAATTTTTTTTTTGTTTTTTGGTTTTTAATTTAATTAAAATCTTGGCGTTTGATGCTTGAGTCAGCCGCAAAACTGTGTCTAATTTTTGAAAACTCACATGTTAACTTTAAACAATTGATATAATTTATTTATGATTTATTTATGATCTATATTATTCTATTCAAATGTATATTGCAGAGCGAAAACAACTTAGAAATCATAATAGTGAATACTTATTTAAGTTACTACAATGTGTATATTTTAAACTATTTCTAAAAGACGCCCCAATTTGATGCCATGCAAAAAAAATCTATTATTTTCCAAGGTTCATCACAGCTGTTCCAATCATGGGACCGGGATTTCTGCAACCAATCTTTTTTAAGGTTTCTCTTCATCGAGTTCTGGGTATAGGACCACGTATACAACTTGGATATCAGAAAGCCCAGATAGATAAATGTAAATGAATGTTTTTGTTTTTTAAGCAATATTGGTTAACTAAAGTTAACAGAAATTTTAAAATGTTCGAAATAGTTTTAACCAAATTGAAGGATCGGACGACAAAAAATTACTTCTATGACCCCTTCTAAAATTAAAAAACTATAGGTATAGTTTTACAGTTTTATAGGTACAGGCTCATTTTTAAGTAATTTCAAAAGATTAAAGGGGCTAATTAATAGATCCTTATTCCTTTTTTGGGTCACTCTGTTTATAAAATATGGTCACTTTTGCAAGCTTGCAGGGGAGATTTTTTTAAAATTTCGTTTCGGAAAAACTGAAAATTTTCACGCTTGAGCTTTTCTTGATCTTTACTGAAATTTACATTATTTACCTTCCATGTATTGTCTAGACGTGATTAAAAAATGTTCAGTAATATACATTTATTTATAGTTTAACTCAAATCTCTTCATCTTCTTATACCTTAATTTTTTTAATGCACATAGCTTCTCAATAGCACTTCAGGAAAAAAAAAATGCAAATCAGGAAAAAAATCTATCTTAATAAACTCGTGTGATAAGTTAAAAATCTGTTTTTAGTTTTTAGTCGTTAATTTTGACAATTTTTTGATTATTTCAGGTGCAAAAAAATTTCCGCCTGCAACGCGCCCCTTCATTACCTATATCTGGGTAGAAATTTTTTAAGGTGTAATAATTTCAAAATCGCAATTATGCAACTTATTCTTTTTCAACCTAACCTAACCTTATGGTAAAGGCAATCCTAGCCTGATGTTTAAACAGTGCACACTGCACATTGTGTACATTACTACATATCCTTGTATGTAAACAATATTACACTATATACACGTTAGTGAGGTCATTTCAACCCGGAAGTTTGGTTCCAGTAAACATTTAGAAAACGCTTGTCTTCACTAAACATAAATTTATATTTTAATATTTAGTAAACCGGAAATACAGGGTGTCCCAACCGGAAATTTGATTTAAAATATTATAAACTTTCTTTTGAAATGCAGCTGCAGTATAAATCTGTATTCAACATCATAGTCGTGAACAAATGGTGCTAAATAATCTTTTTTTGAAGCATAGGGTAGTTTGGAGAATGGTCGAACGGCGGGTCGATGTTAAAAAAATCAGAAATGATTAATAAATTCAGAAAGTTGCAACAAATGACTCGTCTTAAAAATATCAATTTAATTCCAATCAAATCATTCAGATATATACAACCTATAATTATTAAAATTTTTTGACGCATTCGTATATAGTTGATATTTCAAACCAACAAAAAGACAATTAGATATAAAAACTCCATGTCTGATACTTTTAGAAAGAAAAATTTGCGTGCACGAACTTTGTGTTCAATTGTCTGCATAGAATATTGAGCTGGAACGTGTCTTCTAAAGCAAAAAAAAAATTTCTTTGACAATTTTTGGACCAAAGGAATGGAATTTTTGCCACAAACTCAGATTTTCTAATTCCTATAATTTAGCAATCCGTTTTCCTAGACCTTTGATATTTCAAACTATTAATTCTGGTAGATCAAATAGTCTAAATTTGAAATATCAAAAGTTAACACCATTTGGTTACAAAGATATAGGGGTTGGAAAATGTAAGTTTGTTGCAAAAACTCAATTCCTTTGTCATATTTGTTGCTAAAACTCAATTTCTGTGTAGGTAAGTAATTATTATACACAATGTGTCATTTGTTCTTCTGTCTGTATATATCTGTCTGGGTGTCTGTGGATCTTTCTGGCTGTTAATGTTTCTATCTGGTTGTCAATGTATCTATCATATGTATCTATTCGTCTATTTATTAATCCGTCTGTCAATGCTTCTGTCTGTTAATGTATATGTCTGTCTATTTATCTTTCTGTCTGTCTATTTATCTATCTGTCTGTATATTTATCTATCTGTCTGTATATTTATCTATCTGTCTGTGTATTTATCTGTCTGTCTGTATATTTATCAATCTGTCTGTATATCTATCTATGTGAACGTCTGTCTTTTTCTATTTTTTTCTGTCAATGTTTGTCAATATATCTGTGATATATATCTCTGTTTATTTGTCTGTCTGTTAATGTATCTATCTGTCTATTTATCTGTCTGTCTCTCAATGTATCTGTTTGTCTATTTATCTATCTGTCTGTCACTGTATCTGTCTGTCAATGTATCTGTCTGTCTTTTTATCTTTCCGTCTGTCTAGGTATCTATCTGTCTGTCTAGCTAGGTATGTGTCAATGAATCCGTCTATTTATCTATCTGCCTCTCAAAGTATCTGTCTGTCTATCTGTCTGTCAATGTAATATGTATATGTCTGTATATGTATCTATTTGTCTGTCAATGTATCTCTCTGTCTATTTATCTGTCTGTCTGTCAATTTATCTGTCTGTCTATGTATCTATCTGTCTGTCAATGTATCTGTTTGATCTGGTAATATCTGATTGTCTAGGTTTTGTCTAACTGATGATTGTATTAGTGAGTATTTACTGTTCTATCCCCGCCATCAGATACCCCCCAT